>NW_016827349.1:212264-327837 GCF_001698545.2 Rhinopithecus bieti
AGACATGCTTCCACCTTCCAGGAGCTCTCAGTTTGGGAGGGAGGGAGATTCAACAGCCAGAAACCCAGGAGTCACCTGACACTGGCCTCCCACACCACCCACAGTCCCATCACCGCATCCTGTGGCGTTCCCTCCTCATTACCTGTCAGTCCTGTCCACTGTCCTCCACTCTAGTCCACGCTGCCATTGTCTGTAAGCAGGAAGCTCTGCCACCCTTTAGCACCGAGGGGCTGCCATCTGTGAAGCAGAGGAGATGAGTGTGCATATGGCGCTGTGAGAGGACAGAGAATGGAAATGACCACGTCTGTCCAGACAGTGCGAAAGGGCTTTACAAAGGAGGCTGACCTGGGTTCTGAAGGGTAAATAGGAGTTTGCAGGTGGGAGGATGGAAAATATTTTGAGGGGATGAATTTTGCATATCAAGACCGGAAGGGCATCTCAGGGTGTCCAAAGAATGGCAATAACTTAGAATTCAGGATGGGAGTGAAATGACAAAACCAAGGACTTTCCCTGTGTTAATGAGTAACCCCTGAAAGATGTGCCCTCCGAGAGTGATCCTCCTGCCTTGGCCTCCCAAGTAGCTGGGATTACAGGCATGAACGACTGTGCATCCCCATGTGCTTTCTTTCAGAGACACCTCGCTGCCTCTCTTTGATGCTAAACTTTCTTTTCTTTCTTTTTTTAAAGACAAAGTCTTACTCTGTTGCCCAGGCTGGAGTATAGTGGTATAATCATAGCTCACTGCAGCCTCGACTTCCTGCAGTCAAGCGGTCCTCCCATCTCAGCCTCCTGAGTAGCTGGGACTACAGGCACATGCCACCATGTCACATTAATTTAAAAAATTTTTTGTAGTGACAGGATCTTGCTATGTTGCCCAGGCTGGTCTTGAACTCCTGGACTCAAGCAACCCTCCTGCCTTAGCCTCTGAAAGCAGTGGGATTATGGGCATGAATGACTATACCTGGTCTGATGCTAAATTTCTAAAATGATGGTCAGGATCTACCATTTGTATTGCCCTGCGTCTATTTTCTGTTAAGCCCATATAAGTCCATTCCTTCCTTGCACCACTGTACCTTCCTCAAGACCACCAGGATCACTAGCTTCAGGCCAGCTGGTTCACTTCAGAGGCCCCTCATGGCTGTCACTCCTATCAACACTTCACTGGCAAGGCTCTGATTCTACTCATGACATTCTTCTCCAAATTTTCTTTCCTTGGCTTGAACCAGGACTTGAAGTCTCCCAAAAGAGAAGGAGGATATGGGGAGGGTTCCTTTTGTGTCTTTGGTTCCTGTATCTTGGTTGTGTAATGTTAACACAGGTGAGTCACAGGACCCCTACTTTGGAATGCTGCTTGCATGGTGAGCTCTGAGTTGCAGCAGGATTTCAACAGCACATTCCACCACCACCAGCAGCTCAGCTGCCAAGGGCTTTCCCTGAAAGAACAATTTACCTTGGTTTTGACCAGCTTGGCAGGAGCTGGGTTTTTGATTTGATGGCAAAAAGGATTGGAGGTGTCATAGCTTGTGATTTGGCCAGGCATGGGAAAGTTAGTGTCAGTTAAATTTTGTGAATTTAAATTTAAGTGAAATCAAATTAAATATTTAGTTCTTCAGTCTCACTAGCCATCTTTCAAGTATGCAATGGTCCCATGTGGCTAGTGGCTGCCATATTGAATAGAGCAGATGTCAAGTGTTTCCATCATTGCAGGAAGTTCTATAGGACAGGACTGATTTTAGTCCATCAAACAGAGAAGAACAAAGGTAAAGCTGCTGGCTAAGAGAGAGTAAGGGACAGGCAAGCACATCAGGGATGTCCAGGAAGAGGGCGCATGGCATGGGCAATCCAAAGGTAAGTAATAATGGAGATGGAAGCGGCAGGGTGGGCAGGTGCTATAATAAGTACCCCCCTTCCACTCTCTGTGTGCATCTTCCATATGGAAATTAGGATTATTTTATCAGAGCCACATGTGTTTCCCAAACCAGGATGCACATCCTCTGGGGAAGAAATGGGTCCTCAGATAGGAACCCATGCTAAGGCCACCATCAGGTAAGGAGGGGACACTCCTGTTTCTCTCCAGATACTGATCTCTTGGAGTCTCAATGGAAGACCAGATAGTGGATGTTTGGAATGGAGAACTAGGGATTAGATGTTGAGGAGGAAGTCAGAAATACCATCTGGAGCAGAGAGAAAGGATTAGCTAAGAATGTAAATTTGGGACTCAGTTGTAGTCACCAAAGAGTCCTTCCATGATTGCCACTTCTGGATCTAAAAGCTTAGATGACTCATTAATTGTCCATTTATTTCTGTACAATTCAGTGATAAGCATTGCGTTCTAATTATTTGCCTGGAGATGAGTCCTTTAAATAATAAATAAAGTGAGCACCTATTCAAAATAATGTTTATGTCCTGTACTCAAGAAAGAGAACAAGAGAACAAAGAGAAGATCTGGGACCTGAAAAACCATTCTAATTCTCTTGAAGTTGTAAATTCCAGGAGGTAGGTCTGGCTTCAGGAATGGCTGAATCCAGGTAGTCAAAATCAACTTGTCCTCTGTGTCTCTCCATGTCTTGACTCTGCTTCTGTCTGTGTTGGTGTCTTCCTCAGGCTTTCTCCAAACTATGTCAAAGTCGGTCTTCAGCAGGCAGTTCCAGGCTTACACACTTTTCATTCTCCAATTCCAATGGAAAGAAATGGCCTATTCCCAAGAATTTCAGCCAGAGTTAAAGGGCTGACCTTCATTGGCCTGGCATGGGTTATTGTCCATTCTTGAGCCAGTAGCAGGTCTTTGGGAAATGCAATTTTCTGATTGGCCAGGCCTGATCATGTGTCCACACCTGTGGCACAGTGCAGGGTCAGCTTCAATTAGACTGTTAGGCCTAGGTGAAATGGCTCCACAAAGTAACCCATGCTCCATAACCAAAAGAAAGAAAATGGATGCCAGCCTGGCAGAAACCACAGCTGCCTATTATATGGTCTTTAATTAACGATAGCTATTATCTTTGTGAAATGATAGAGGAAGGTTAAGCTGACATTAAACATCTATGGCAGTAGGGATGGCTTTGTGGCACATAGTAAGTTCTCAATAAATGTTTATTAAAAGAATACATTTCTAAGGGAATAAACAGGAACATACATTAAAGTGTAATCCTGCTCTATGGGGAAAAAAAAAATGAAGCCCAACAAAATGAGGGCACAATTTTGTTGAGTCTAGGAAATGAGCCAGGAAACAAGGGATAGAGACAAATGGCACATTTCTGAAAAGGAGTTCCTTAGAGACAGGGCTGAGGGCTGTTTAATTAACATGTAAAGTTACTCTGGAGGAAGGGAGTGCATAAGGAACTCTCCAAGGTTTGTTGATGACAAAAAACTGAGTAGTGATGGGAAGGATAATGGAAAGTTCTCCTGGAGGAAGTGGGCGAAGAGGTGGCAATTGAGCTTTAACAAGAAGGCAAGAAGGTGATGCTAGCAATCAAATTCCAAAAGATGCCTATCAGACTAAGGAAGTCAAGCTACAGCTTATGACCAAGAAAAGGATCTAGAAGTTAGTGTAGACTGTTTCCTGAGAACTTCATCCCAAGATAGTTCCAGACAGAAAGGCAGGAGAAATCCTGGGTGTCTTATTCCTTCAAGCTATTCTAACAGAATACCATGAACTTGTATTATAAACAACAGAAATTATTTCTTATAGTTCTGGAGGCTGGGAAATCCAACACCAAGTTGCTGACAGATTCAGAGCTTGGTGAGGGCCTGTTTCCTGGTTCATAGAGGTCACCTTCTCACTGTGTCCTCACACGGTGGAAGTGGCAAGGAGTCTCTGGGGTCTCTCTCTCTCTCTCTTTTCTTTTTAAAGATTAGTCAAGTGCAGCAGTGAGAAGGGGAGAAAGAGTGGAACAGGAGTTTGATCTGTAACTGACTATGAACACTCAACTGAGATAACTCTCTACCTTCTGACTAGCCTCTGCGGTCTCTTATTTTTTTAAAATTTTTTAGAGATGGGGTCTCACTATGTCATCCAGATTAGGCCCCAACTCCTGAGCTCAAGCTATCCTCCCCACCAGCCTCCCAAAGTGCTGGGATTACAGGCATCAGTCACTACGCTCTTTCATAAGGGCACAAATTCCATTCCTAAGGGCTCTGTCTTCATGACCTAATAAACCCCACCTCCTACTCCCTGGGGTTGGGATTTCAGCATATGCATTTTGGGGATACAGACATTCAGGCTGTAGCACTTGGGGTTCTGAATAACCATTTGAAGTCAAAAAGCCCATAAAACAGCAATGCATTGATAAACAGAAGATATGTGCAGCTCTGGCCCATTCACACTGGGCATAAAAGAGGTCCAAGAAGGAGCAATTAGAATCTTTGAAGGGCTGGTTATAGAGTTCAGATAACAAGAATAGGGAACTTTAGGTTTGAAAGACAAAGATTAAGAAAGAGCAAGAATTATTATATCTACACTATTCATTCTTGGGGCCTCAGATCTACTCTGCTTCTCAGTAATTTTCAACTTCACTAGCTTTCTCTGTTATTTATGCAGGCCTTTATCTCAATACTGGACCTGAGATCTTGAGGAAAGGTGCTTTCCTGCGTAGCATATTGGAAAAATACTTCCTCTCCTTGCCGGGCCTCAACTTCCTTATGTGGAATGAGTCCACTCGACTGGAATGACTAAAAGAGTCCTTCCAGCTCCGAGATTTTAAATTGACAGAACTTAAGTAGCAATTCACAAAGTTCATAATACTGTGAACAGACAAAATGCAAACTTACTCATCAAATATTGAAATTCTAAGGTTGAAACTTGACATAAAATGTAGTCAAAGGAATGCCTGAGCCTTGGTTTTTCCTGTGTGGTGGAAAAAGTAGTGCTTAAATCACTATTGTGATAAGGATGGAATGAGATCCATGAGGTGACAGTGCCTGACACAGGAGGTAGAGGTAAAACTAAAGCAATCTGGAGTTCCGGTGTGATTCACGATGACACAGTATTGCCAGTAGCACATGGCATCTTGAGTTAGGAGACATGAATGTGAGAGGCTCCATTCCAGTCTTCATTTTCCCCATCTCTAAAAGGCAATAACAGTATCTACCCCACAGGGCTGTTATGAAGATGAGATGAGATCTTTCATTCATTCAACAAACATTTATTGACTGCCTACTACTTATCAGGCAGCAGGCTAGGTGCTGGGTGGGGATATAATGATGAACAAGAAAAAGTCCTCCAGTATGGGCAACGTGATGAAACCCCATCTCTACAAAAAATTAGCTGAGTGTGATGGCGAGAACCTGTGGTCCCATTTACTCAGGAGGCTGAGGTGGAGGATTGCCTGAGCCTGGAAGATTGAGGCTGCAGTGAGCCATGATTGCAGCACTGCACTCCAGCCTGGGGGACAGAGCAAGACCCTGTCTCAAAGGGAAGGAAGGAAGGAAGGAAGGAAGGAAGGAAGGAAGGAAGGAAGGAAGGAAGGAAGGAAGGAAGGAAGCGAGGGAGGGAGATGAAAAACCCTTGTCCTCAAGTAGCTTAGAGTCTAGTGGGAGAGAATGATCATGGATAAATCACAAACCTGAATGATACCTACTAGGAGAGGGATGGCACTATGAGACTTACAAAGGAGATCATGGGAGTAGAGGACTTTGAAAACCATAATGTACCAAACTAATGTTATTCATCTTTTTGAAACAGAGTCTGACTCTGTTGCCCTAGCTGGAGTGCAGTAGCATGACCTTGGTGCAATGCAGTGCACTGCAACTTTAAACTTCTGGGCTCAAGCAATCCTCCTGCCTCAGCCTCCCAAGCAGCTGGAAACACAGGATTGTGCCACCATGTGTGGCTAATTTTTTTTTTTTTTTTTTAGAGACAGGGTTGCATTCCTTCTGGAATCTCAAAGGGTCAAATTGTTCCTTATCTTTTCTAGCTTCTTTCAGCTACCCAAATTCCTTGTCTCCTGGTACTGTTATGCTGACTTCTGCTGCCATTGTTGTGACACCTTCTCTGACTCTGACCCTCCTGCTTCCCTCTTATAAGGACCCTCGTGATTACATTAATACAAGATAATCTCCCTACTTCAAACTTCTTAACTTAATTACAAAGTCTTTTTGGCCACATAAAGGGACATACTCACAGATTCTAGCAATTGGTCTGTGGACATCTTTGGGTGGCTATTAGTCAGTGTGCCACAGCACTCCTGGGCTATATAGTAGGAAATGGGCTATCCTTAGAAACCAGTAAGCAGAATTGGGCTACCTTTGAACATCAGCTTGTGGCTGTATTCTATTAAATACAGTCTGGGGTGGAGTGGAGGGAGAGGAGCAGATTGGGTATCTGAAGGCCGATTGTAGATGCCCTCTCAGAGAACACTGTCACATGGGAGACCTCCTTAGTATTATAAAAGGAACATTAGACAATGAGTGAGGATACTGGCTGCTGCCACTCAAGAGCGCTGAGACCTCGCACAAGGATTTTACTTCTCTTAAGACCCGAACTCCACCTATGTGACTGGGGGTACATAGAACACCTGGAAAGATTGGAGTGTGGACTAATGAAAATTCCATCCATAAAATCACCTAAGACAGCGCCTGATCCTTAATAAATTTCTGTTTTAGGGTGCCTCCTAAATGCACTCCTTCATGTTCGTCTGTCTTTTTTGCTGTGGTCACTGCCTTTTCCAGGCCTCTCAGACATCTTCACTTGCCTGCCTGGCAGCAGAGGTAGTGGTTAGCAGCAACAGCTTTGGAGCTGGGTAAAAGAGCTGGTCTTAACCATGGAATCTGGAGTACATCTCTTAAGCTCTCTAAGCTTCCGTTTCCTCCTCTGTACAATGGGGATAAGAACGTCTACCTAACCAGGCTGTTGTAGGGATTAAGTGAGACGATGAATGGAAAGGGCTTAGCACGGTGTTTGGCACAAGATTAAGGGAACGATAAATAGTAGTGTTACTCTTCCCAAGAGGCCTGACCTCCTTTCAGCTTCATCTTCTTCCACATTCCTCATGTGGCAGCACTAGTCAACCCTCTTCAGTCGAAGCGGAACTTGAACTTGCATACTGGAGGGGCACTGCTTAGAAACAGTTCCTTCGCTCTCCGATATTCTCAGTGTGTCCTACACTATTCATTCTCGGGGCCTCAGATCTACTCTGCTTCTCAGTAATTTTCAACTTCACTAGCTTTCTCTGTTACTTATGCAGGCCTTTATCTCAATACTGGACCTCAGATCTTGAGGAAAGATGTTTTCCTGCGTAGCATATCGGAAAAATACTTCCTCTCCTCGCCGGGCCTCAACTTCCTTATGTGGAATGAGCCCACCGGACTGGAATGACTAAAAGAGTCCTTCCAGCTCTGAGATCTTAAATCGACAGAACTTAAGTAGCAAGGACCTTGTAGATTACCTTGTTGATTACCTAGTCCACCCCTCTGCTATTCCAGAAGAGGAAACAGTGCTATTTTTCCAAGGGGAAAAACTTAGTGCTATTCTGTCTGGTCTCCGGGGCAAGTCTTCCCAGAGGGCACGCAGCCTTGTTTTCCTATCGGTGCAAGAGGGTACTCGGCGCCTCCAGGGCTCTGGGAGCCGGAAACACGTGTGTGCTCACCTACGTGTACACACGTGAGCACACCTACAGCAGCAGGGGGCGCTCAGGCCGGCAGGGGGCAGCACAGACCCAGCTTGCCATTACCCGGCGCAGCCCCGAGGGAGGAGGGCGTGCTGCAGTCCCGGCGGCGGCGGCGGCGGCGGCGGCGGCTGGAGGTGCAGCCTCCCAGGTGGGAGGCGGGGGCTGCAGGCGCAGGAAAAGGCGCCTTGGGAGCGGGCGCTCGGCGGGGCCTCCTCGGGCCCGGGCCCGCGGCAGCGGGCGCGGCGCAGTGGTGAGCGAGCGCGCCATGGACCACGCAGTGCGCCCTGCTCCCGATGGCCCTCGGCCGTCGCGCTGCGCGGGAGCATCCGCAGCCCGCCCCCCTGCGCCCCCGGCAGCCCCTGGGCCGCCGCACGGCCCGTCGGAGCAGCCCATCGGCAGCCCGCGCAGGCCGCCGGCCCGGAGACGCGCGCTGCGGCGGCGGGACGCCCCGCGGAGCGCGCCCTCCGCCTGCGGCCACTCCTCAAGCCGGCGCTGCGCCCGGCCGGCCTGCGCCCGCAGGCGGCCGGAGCGCGGCCTCGGCCTCGGCCCGAGCTAGCCCGGCCGTAGCCCGCGAGTAGGCGGCGCGGCGGCGAGGGCACTGACGGCGTCGCGGGGCGCTCCCGGGCGGCGGCGCCACCGGCAGCGGCGGGCAGGGGGCGAGGCAGGGGGCGCCCCTCAGCCAGGATGCTGCGGTTCCTGCGCCGGACCTTCTTGGGCCGCCGCCTCCATGCAACGCTACGCGCGGGCGCGGCGGGCGCGGGCCGCCGGGCCTGGGGGGACGAGCGCGACGGGGACTGCCGGGGGGCCGCCGCCGTCCTCCTCCTTGCGCTGCCCCGCCGCGCCCGGGGGCAGCGTGTTCCCGGCGGGCGGCGGGCCCCTGCTCACCAGCGGCGCGGCCGTGCACATCTCCGCCGCCGGCGCCGCCAAGGCCACCCTCTACTGCCGCGTCTTCCTGCTCGACGGGACCGAAGTGAGCGTGGACCTGCCGGTGAGTGACGGGGCCGGTCTGGGGCACTGGCACCTCGCGCCCCTGGGAGCAGCTCCCCCTCCCCCATTGCTTGCCTCGGGGGCGCTTCCCTTGCACCTCTCTGGGGATCCCCTCCCCCATCCCCTTCTCCGAGCACTCCTCAACTCTGTTTCTTCTTGGGCTACCCAGTCCCGGTCTCTTCCGGGGCCCCACCTTTGGCCCGCGCCCCCTCCTTGGCACATTGCGCCGCGGCGTTGCGATTTTTCTGGCACCCACCCTCCTTGGGGCCTCGCCCCCTCCCCAGTACACACGGTCCCCAAGTCCCGAGACCCCGCCCCCCTGACGCGGGTGGCCGGCGCTCCCCTTCCGTCCCTAGCTTCCAGCAGGGGTCTTCCTGATACTGGGTTGTTGGGTGGAAGATGTCAAATCAATGTGAGGCCGTCCCTGGGTGTCCAGCTTGTCCCCCTTAAACTCGCCATCAGGCCTTGATGAGACAGCAGAGAGGAGATCCCCTCGCCTGCTACTCGGCAGGCGCCCCAAGTTTGGGAGGGGGTGTTTAGAAGACCATTTCTGCTCTCTGCTGATCTCCTCTGGGTACACCCCACTCCCATTCCGTGAGCCCCATCTGCCCCGCAGCCTCGCAGCGGGTAGGGTGACTTGGGAGCTAACTCTGGAGTCGGCTCTCTCGGACCTGTCCGCCTTGCACCGACAGAGCCCTTGCTGGGGCGCTGGGAGTCGACCCCGGGGTGCCCGCAGGGCCAGGCGCGCGTGACTTTCTCCCTCGGGCACCGTGCGTGGGGTCGGCGGAGCACCCCAGGGCGGCGGCACCTGGGCCTGCGTCCTGGGCACCCGCCCACAGGTGGTTGCACCCCCGCCCCGCGCCAGCTGAGAGCTAGGACGGCGCTGTCGTCCCCTGCAGGGCGTCCAGTTACCAGTGAGTCTTCCTGGCTGAAGGGGCCAGATCAGATCAAATCAAACCACACATTAACCGGACGCCCACTGTGCACCCGGCGCTGCGGCAGACGGTGCCTTCGGGAATTTCTGGGTGTGACTGAGGACATAGCAGTAATTGAGCTTTAGATGAATGTTAGATCATCTCGAGGATGTCAAGGGAAGAAATCACATACCCGGACTTCCAAGGAAGGATATAGGCCTTCCTGGGTGCGAGAGATGTTTGGACTTCATGAGAGAACTAGGAACATGTGAAAAGGGTCTCAGATGAGAAAATCAGAGCCTGCCTGGCTTGGAGTTTAACGCTTCCCGGTGTAGGTTGAATTTCGAGACAGTTTCAATTTATGGCAATTTTATTTTTGTGGTTCTTTGTGCTCTCCATAAGATATCATTTTGCTATGAAAATACCCTTTTGGGGCCTTTTTATTGATGGAAAAGGAGCCAACAGTCGGGTGCTTAGAGCTGTTGCCTTTAAAATAGCATTAAAATGTTACTGCTCCCCAAGAATGAGGCTCTCCAGCCTTTATTCAGCTGAGAGAGGAGGCCTGAAGAGCCGGGGAGGAGGAGAGGGGAGCAGGCTGCCTCTGGAGTGGGCAGCTTGTGTTGGGAGAGGATGTGGCGTAGTTTGCATCTCGGATCTGGGAAAGGAATGCTATCCTTGGGAAGTTTGACAGTGCTCCTTGCCTGTGGTTTTCTCATCTGTTCCCTGGGGATGATTCGTTTATAAAATGTATTGCTTGTTAGCTCCTTGAGACAGGCTTAAATGGTGTGCATGGTGAATAGACCCAAACAGGTATACAAATGAACAGGTTGGGACAGGAAGGCTGACTGATTCCAGCCAGTGTAGCCCTCACTGGAGCCTGGTGGGGGAAGGGGATATTTGCATCCTAAAAGATTTCTTCACTTTATAAAAGGCTGCTTGACAAAAGAATTCCCCTGTCCCAGGTATTCCTAGGATGGCAAATTTCTTGATTCCTTTGTGATGTGACTTAGTGAAGCCCACATTTTATGTATGAGCGCACACACACACACACGTATATGCCCCTGTCCACAGGCAGATAAAAGCAAATGCTGGCTTGTGTCACGTGAGCTCTCAGGGAGGAAAGATGAAGAAAAATCGCCAGTGGGCACAGCTCATCGATTTAAAGATTTATTAGATATTAGGACTGCATCACAGTCTCCTACGTTCATCTTCCCAGATCTGAGTGTGTGTTCCTGTAATTAATTCTGAGTTTACGAGGTTAATGCCAGGCGGCCAGCTCCCCAGTGCGTTTGTAGCATTTGCTGCTCCTCAGACCCACTTCACTGGGCTCACTCTTTATACTGTCCTTTTTGGCATTTGGCTCCACTTGTCATTATTCTCTTTTGTGTTCCTGGATTTTTATCGCTTCCTGGGCCCTGGTGTTGCCTTTCCGCTTGTCGCAAGATAGGATTTACCTTTGACCGCGATACCCCAAGCTGGCTTCTCAGGCACCCAGAGACGTTGCTGGGCTAACTGTGTCTCCTTTGTAATTAAAACCCTCAGGCAGCGTTAGCCTTGAGAATTCCTTTGCTCAACCTCCTAAAAGTTGGCTGTGTGCTGTCATAAACCTTTTTATTAGCCCTAGTTAGGACGCTTGTGTTCTGAAATTGTCCAGAACACAATAACACCCTCAGTGTGACTGTGCTGTGGCACCTCAGTCCAGTCCAGACCGCATTTATTGGGCGCCTCCAATGTGCCGAGCTCTGTGCTGCAGACACAAAGGTGAATGAGATGTGGCCTGGAGGCTCTTGGGAAACTCAGGTGAAAACATGTTTCTTTTATTCTGGGTGATGCTAAGTGATATGACAGGCACACCCAGACAGGGTGCTGTGGCTGGATGGGATGGGGGAATTGGAAGGACTTCCAGGAGACTTTGACACTTGAGATTATAGGGTCTCAGATCCAGTGTCCCTTGGCAAAGCCATGGGCCAATTGTTATATATAAAAAAGGGAAAAGCAGCTGCAATTGTTTCTTCTGATAGGGCTTGGAGCCCCCTTCTCTAGTGGTAGGTTGAGTCACGTAGCATCCCTGAGTGTTCTGTTTTGTTTTGTTTTGTTTTTTGGATATGGGGTCTCATCCGGGCTGGAGTGCAGTAATGTGACCACAGCTCACTACAGTCTTGATCCCCTAGCCTCAAGCGATCCTCCCACCTCAGGCTCTCTAGTAGCTGGGACTACGGGTGTGCACCACTACACCCGGCTAATTAAAGAATTATTTTTATAGACATGGGGTCTCACTATATTGCCCAGACTAGTCTCAAATGTGTAGGCTCAAGCGATCCTCCTGCCTCGGCCCCTAACAGTGTTGGGATTACAGGCATGAGCCACTGTGCTTGGCCCCTGGGTGTTCTTAATCTTTGCTATAGATAGTCAGCAGCTTTTCAATCTTTGATAAAATAAAATGTGAATAAAAGAATCTTTTTAAAAAAACTATAACATGCAGTCTAAAGTGGACTTGCTGTACAAACCCAGCTTCCAGATGAGCCCTTGCTCTCCCTACCAACCAGAGTGCCAGCCTGAGCCAGTCCTCTTCAGAAACCCTGGCCCTGCCTTGGACAGCACCTCCCTCTCCTTAGCCCAGCCCAGCCCTACCCAACCCTCAGGTGTGGTCTGGTCAGAGCAGGGCAGGGCTCCCTCCCTCAGCCTGCCCTAGACGCTTTCCTTCTATTAATGCAGCTGAAGATCCCATTAGTGTGCTTGGCAGTGGCACCCACTGTTGACTCATATTAGCTCTCTGTTGACTAAATCCCTGGCATCGCTTTTGCTCGTGTGGCTGTTGCTCAGCCCTGCCTCCCGTTGCCCTGTGTGCTCAGTGTGGAAAGCTGTTAGGACGTGTGGCCGGCCAGTTAGCACTCCTGCCATGCTTTGGAGGGAACGGCCCATGGGCCATTGTTGCATTTGGTGGTGCAGTTCCCTTCCCTGCATCTGGAACTCAACATCGACTCATTGTGGTCCAGTGCAAACATGGGGGATTTCAGAATTTGAAGATCTACCTTTGCATATTACACCCTGCCTCTGCAGCTTTGGACAATTTCAGCTCTTTGAGCCGTTGACTTCCTAATCTTTCAAATGGGGATGTTGGGAGGATTCAGTGACGGGAAGGCCTTAAGGTGCAACAGTGCTGAAGGGTTGCTAGTAGGTTGGAATCTTAGAAACCTCTCCTTCCTCTACTTTGGACTCTGGAAAGATTTGAAGAAGTTTCCAGTAATAGACATTTAAAAAAAAAATGCTGTGCCAGGCAGGCTAACCATTGCTTGGCTCTTCTTTAGTGGAAATTGGAAGTTGGATGTAGTATGAGAAATGCTTCTTAAAAGTTTCACTTTGGATGTGAGAAGTGATGTTTTTTCAGCAAAAACAGGATAATGCAGGTTTTTAGAATTTTAGGACTGAAACCTCTGATCTGACATAACATATGTGATACAACAAAGGTTATATGGCTTGTTTTGGAGTTGAAAGGGACCCTGGACAGCACCTCCCCGGCCCATTGGAGGAACTGGAAAACTGTGGTCTGTGGCTATAAAGTGACTTCCCTTTAGTCAGTCAGTGAAAGAGTTGGAACGGTCTGCTTTGGGAACCCTGATTGTCAGCGTCTGAAGGTGTCAAGCGTAGGGTCAGCGGTGGGAGGGAAGACTAACCCCACGTCCTAACACAGGATCATAGAAGGGGGTTGGGGTACGTTCCTGGCAGTTGGAAATAGAACCGATTTTCCCAAACAGTGGAAAAACTGGATCCCAGTGGAAAATGATCCCAACTTCAGTGTTCACAAAGTTCTTCTGGGATTTTTTTTCTTCCAATTAAAATTCCCAGAGCACACCCCCACAATTTCTTGATTCAGTATATCAGGAAGCTCAACTTTTAACAAGTTACTCCAGGTGATTCTGATGCAGGTGGTCTCTTCACAGCCAATGAAAAACCCTGGCTCTAGAACTGTGAGAACAGAGGCAGCTACACCATGCATTATAAACTGCTGTAGCAATGGGGCGAGGGGTGGTAGGGGGGTTGGCAGTCTTTGAGCTGGGGTTTGACCTGTACTTTAGGGAGCCCATTTTTGTCACAGTGGAGTGGAGGGCTAGAGGAGGGACTGGAGACCAGTCATGCCATTGCAATTGTCAGGTAAGGGGTGGTGATGGCCTGGCTAGGAGAAGGGGGTGATGGTAGAGCAGCTCACTGGTGGAGTCAGGTGAGTGTATCAGGGAGGGTGAAGGTTTGCAGGGAGGGTGAAGGTTTGAGATAGGGCTGTCTTCACTCTTCACTGGTTGGGAAGAATTAAGAGATCCGCAGGAGATCGGAGACCACAGCTCATTTCTACCCTTTCCCAAGGCTCTGGCTGCCATGGGCACCCTGGCTTATCCAAGGCCTCTGGGTGGCTTGCTTTTTCTGCTGCTGTAGGGTAGGTATTGGCTAAAGGTGGCATTCCAGTGCTTACTCCACTCATACCCCCTCAGACCTGGAATGAAGCCTTGGATAGCTAGTGGGTCATGAGTTTGTGTTATTTTTGGAAATGCCTCCTTTGTTTTAAAAGGAAGACTGAGGTGGGGGGTGAGAGAGGGGTAATGAACACCCTTCCCAAAGAGGGTGTCACAATACAAGCAAGAGCACTAACTGCCCTTCTACACTTGCTGGATTTGTCAGTGTTAATAAGGGGCGGGGATTGGCCTGCAGGGGAAAGGGGCTGCAGCCCAGCCTCTCCAGTGCCAGTAACATGACCCTACACTGGTACAGGGCTCTGAACAAATATTAACTTGCTAAGCACTTTCACGTGCATAATCTCATTGAATTTTGTTCCTAGTACACTGCAATGGATGAAGGCACAGGTCTGTTTCATTTTGAAATAGCAGAAGGTCGATGGGGGTGGGGCCTTCCCTTAAATTCTTGCGTGGGGACTTATAAAAAATCCAGCCTGGCAACCACAGAAATCCTCCGCCTACCATTTGTCCTCAAAACACGTGTTCCATCCTTGCCCACTGCTTGACTCCCTTTGGCCAGCTGGGGGTGGGCTCCTCCCCAGGCCTCTCTGCCCTGCCTGGAGCCTTCTCCTCCAGTGGGAACTGCGCTCCAGTTTCCACCTGTAGCCCGTGACTGCTGCTTGTGGGCAGGGTCAGCTGCTGATTCATCTGGGTGTGTTTCCCAGGTTCGTGTGTGTGCTCTCCTTTCATTTCTCATTTACAATGCGTTCATCGAAGACCCATTTGAAAATACAGGAAGGTTGGAACAACAGCTACAGTTTCGTTAGATAAGCACTGTTAAAATTGGAGTGCCCTTTCATCTGTGCTTTCTTTCATATTTAGATATAAACATGTTTTTAAAATGATGAACTTATACGGGTTGATGGAAGTCTGTGTCCTCCCGACCTCAGCACAGTTGAATAAGGATGTTTGACCTGGAGCTTGTGTCTCTTTAGGGTGAGGCCCTCGGCCCTCCTCTCTACATTTCCTGGGACTCTTAGCTGGGGTGGGGAGCCCCCCAGTGCTGGTTAGCCATCTGCGCTGTGTGCTGCCTGTTGCCCCTGCCTTGGTAGGAAGCAAGCTGCCTGGCACTCTGACCCTCCTCACCACAATTACCTTCTCTTGCTGGCAGGTTAAAAGGTCTTGTTGATGTGACCTCAGAATCCCCTTGCATCTGAGAGTGCCTGCTATGGGGTGGTCTCGACTCCTGCCAGCCCAGGATGCCTATGACTCTGCTACCAGCCAGAGCTGATCTGGCAGAGTGGGGCTGGAGCCTGGCAGCATCCCTGGTGTGTCCCCCACCAACCCTAATCCCTCTAATCTCACTCCTTCTGCAGCCTCCGTGGCCTCTCTCTAGAGCTGGATTAATTTTACTAGTCCCACTTGATTTTAATTTCTGGTTTATTTTAAATTGTTTTCCAAAATGTTTTTGTTTGCTCACAGTATATTTTCTTCAGTCAGCAAAAGCTTACTGAGTACTTACACTGCAATAAGCATGAGGGAGGGTATTGGAGAGAGAATAGTGTTTCTTCAGCTCCCAGTCTTGAGGGGCAGACAGAGTAAACAGATGCCCATAAACCAACATGGGGTGGTGCCAGGGGTGAGCAACTGAACTGTGGGCTGGAGTTGGAGAAGGTTATTTATTTCTTTTTTTGGTAAAGTTGGGGGTCACGCTATATTGCCCAGACTGGCCTGGAACTCCTGGCCTCAGGAGATCCTCCCACCGCGGCCTCTCAAAGCTCTGGGATTACAGGTGTGAGCCACCACACCCAGGCAGTTGGAGAAGGTTTGATCCCCAGAGTGACAATGGACTTGTCCCAAAGGATGTGTAGGAGTTCAGCTGTATCTGGGTGGAGGGAACAGCAGGTGCAAATACATGGAAGATGGGGGGTCAGAAAAGCCCCCATCCCTGGGCTCCAGGTTACTTGGGGTAGGGGAGCCAGATGAGTTCTGGCTGTGTCACTGGATCTTAAAGGAGTGAGTGAGTGGGTACCCTTTGAAATGAAGATGATGTCGGGAGCCCATCTAGGTGATTATCTTGTTGAATCCTCACAAAAACTGTGGTGATGGTTACTGTTGTTATTCCTGATTTGTAGAGGAAAGAATCAGGGTTTAGCAGACAGGTTAAGAAACTTGCCCAAGGTCATGTAGCTAGTAAAGGCAGACTCTAGCTTGATTTGTGGTCTGGGAGGGTCTCTGACAGCACAGCTGGGTGAAGTGGGTGGGAGGGCTCTGAGCTTGCCCCAGAGGTTCCGATCTGGATGGAGACCCCTGAACCCCCAAAGGGTTTCCACCTTTGTAGGCCACTTGGGATCAGATTTTCTTCTTTAGTTTGACTCATTGAATGTCATTTCACTCGAGTGCATAATGGTTTGATGGCCGTAATTCAACACTCAGATCAGAAGTAGGTGATGTTTTTAAAAAGTGCTTAATAGAACTACATTAAAATTATCTCAAAGAAAAACATTTTCCTATTCCTATCCTGCTGCATAGCAACTGGTCGGTTTCACTTTGTTCCTTTCCATCTTGGTGCTTTTGTATACATGTTTATAAGCGTGGTGTATATCCTTTAAAACATTTTTTTCTTTTCTCCTCCCCATCCACATTTCTTGACAGGCTTCTCACCAGTTGGGTGCGTATTCTAGAATACTTAAATTCAACCCTCATTCTGTGCTGTGTGTGATGTGGTTTGAGTGAGTAATACCTGTCTC
The DNA here is from genome assembly GCF_001698545.2 of Rhinopithecus bieti. Taxonomy (NCBI): domain Eukaryota; kingdom Metazoa; phylum Chordata; class Mammalia; order Primates; family Cercopithecidae; genus Rhinopithecus; species Rhinopithecus bieti. Next base: position 228,965 of record NW_016827349.1, read on the forward strand.
TGGGGGCTTGGAGGTTGATATGCAAAGCACCTGATCACTTACGCGTCAGGCAGCCCCATCTCCAAGGCATGCAGAATTGGTGTTGCTTCCCTTCATCGCTGCCGCCTGGGAAGGTGCACGTTATCATCCCCTTTGCAGATGGTCTCGGAGAGCAGATGGCCTTGGGCCACTCTGCTAGTAAGTATGGGAGAGCCAGATTGAATTTAGGTTTCCTGACTCATTTTCCAGTGCTCTTCCCCTCAGCCCATGCTGTGCACACCCAGCCTTCCTGTGTTGAGTATGTGTTCTCTTAGAACTCCCTGGGAAGGTCAGAATTTCATGCAGTAAAATCCCGTCTTTTCTGAACCACTTTGCCTTTCAGCATCTCTGGCATTTGGATTCTGTCTACCATTTCTCAGCATTTTTTGCAGGTTCTTTTCCCCAAAGTCATAGCTGGCTGAGTGCCCAGCATTTCCGTTCTTCCTGAAGCTAAGAACCGGAAGATGATGTCCCAAGGGTCCTGTCCCGCCTGTGGGATCTTCCGGTGCTTCCTTGTCACCCAGCTCAGCCCCCCTGGGTGGAATGGTCTGCCCTGCGGCAGTGAGGATGCCAACTGCCTGGTTCAGCGGGTGCCTGCAGAGCTGGCATCCCTCCGCTCTGTGGTTTCTTTTCCATGCCTGTCTCATGAGCTGAGTGTTGTCTGCAGCCTAGCATTCGCTCAGGTGGGTTGAAGTCGGCCTGATCATGCGTCTCCTTTGCTCTACCTGCTCACTTGCTCAGCTGCACCTACCCTGAATTATGAATTTTTTGAAAATCATGGTATTAATATAAATAACATAAAATTTACTATTTTAACCGTGTTTAAGTGTATGCAGTTAAGTGGCATGATGTACATTGACACTGTTTTGCAACCTTCACCACCACCGGTCTCCAGACGTTTTTCTTCTTCCCAAACTGAAACTCGGTCCCCATTAAACCCTAACTCCTTATTTTCACTTCCCCCAACCCCTGGCAACCACCATTCTACTTTTTTGTCTATGAATTTAGCTACTCTAGGTACCCCATAGAAGTGGAGTCCTACAGTATTTGTCCATTTGTGCTGGCGTATTTCACTTAGCCTAATATTCTCAAGGTTCATCCATGTTGTGTGTAGCAGGTGCCAGAACTTCATTCCTTTTTTAATGCCGAGTAATGTTCTCTTGTGAGAGTATACCACATACAGTTTATCCATTCATGGACTGTGGATGTTTATGCAGGTCTGGAGTGTCTTAACTCGGTCCTACCCATTCACTTGTGGCACTGCCACTGGAGACTTGGATGTCCCCAGCCCTCACCTCGTGGTTTTATTCTTGGATTCTGACACCTCTTCCCCGGGACTCTTCTGCGTCGTGCTGATCATCTTCCAAGGCTGTCTGGGCTTCGTTTGGGGGTGTGTGGCAGACAAGTTTTCTCCCCTTACATTTTGTCTGAGTTGCTCAGTGTTGGCAAGCCCTCTGTCCAGCACATTCTTTAGATTTTTAAATGATGAAATATAAATACAAAAGACTCTCTATAACGTGAATAGTTTTAGCAAAATAACACAATGATTATCCTTGTGCCCACCACCCCGCTTAGGAACAAAGACCATCACCAATGCTGTGAAAGTCCCCAGATGCTCCGCCTCAGCCACATTCCCCTCCCTCCCTCCTGAAGTTTGTCTTTCGTCCCTTTCTTTTCTTTATAGGTTTTCTGCATATGTACCTTTTCCTAAACAATATCATGTTGGTTTTGCAGGTTTGTGAACTGTATATACATGAGTTTTTCCTTCAATATTGTGTCTGTGAGAATTCGTGTCAATGAGATGACTAGAGTTCTTGCTGTTCTGTAGTTATTCCATTGCATGCATATACCGGAATTTATCCTATGTGGACATTTGGGATGTTTTTGCTTTGGAACTATTAGGGAAAAAAAAAATACCGCTTTGAACTTTCTGAAATTGGTCTCTGGTGTACATGTGCCAGGAAGCATCTCTCCTGGGTGTGTACCTGGGAGGAAGAATGGGCGGGGCCCTTTATAATCATACAGAATTGTTTTCCAGAGTCCCTACAGCATGTAAAAACTTCCCTAATCCATTCTTTAACACTTGGCATTGTCAACTTCTTTGTTTGATTTTACCAGGATAGTGGGAGTTAGTGGGATCTTTGTGGTCTTTACTTTCCCCCAGTTGTTGATGGGGTTGAGTGTCTTTCACTTATCCATCCCTCTCTCTCTCTCTCTCTGTGTGTGTGTGTGTGTGTGTGTGTGTGTGTCTTTTAATAATAGAGATGGGATCTGGCTGTGTTGCCTAGGCCATTCTCAAACTCCTAGCCTCAAGCAGTTCTCCCATCTCAGCCTCCCAAAGTGCTGGCATTACAGGCATGAGCCACTGCACCTGGCCAGGGTTGAGTGTCTTTCACATGCTGTTAGCAATGTGTAGTTGCTCCTGGAATGCTTTGTTTCATGATTTTCACCTGTGTTTTTAGGTGGAGTTGTATTTTTCTCATTGGCCCCTGGACTGCATGAGATTGTCTCCCGTATCCCCTTCTTCTTCTGAGGTCTTCTCGGTGGAATAAGGGAGAGAACACTGTAAGCCCCCAAACTGACAAGCTTCCCTGGCAGGTCTTTCCTCACGAAGTAGGAATTAATGTTTTGACTTCACTTTCACTGTGAATGAGCTGAAGTTGGTTGCTGCTGGTGGCTTTTTGTGAGAGCAACTATGGGATCTGTAGTATTCACATCAGCCCTGCCCACTCTTTTTGAAGTTTTATTTATTATTATTATTATTTTTTTGAGATGGAGTCTCGCTCTATCACCCAGGCTGGAGTGCAGTGGCCGGATCTCAGCTCACCGCAAGCTCTGCCTCCCAGGTTCACGCCATTCTCCTACCTCAGCCTCCCAAGTAGCTGGGACTACAGGCACCTGCCACCTTGCCCGGCTAGTTTTTTGTATTTTTAGTAGAGACGGGGTTTCACCGTGTTAGCCAGGATGGTCTCGATCTCCTGACCTCATGATTCGCCCGTCTCGGCCTCCCAAAGTGCTGGGATTACAGGCTTGAGCCACCGCGCCCGGCCTGAAGTTTTTATTATGGAAATTTCTAAGCATATTCCAAAGTAGCGAGAACTATATATGGACCCTAAGTACTCATCTTCATTTCTGTACTTACCAGTTTATGACCACTCTCCTGTTATACCCCTCCCTACTGCACTCTCCTGATTATTTTAGACAAATTCTAAACATGTAATTTTTCTTTCTTTCTTTCTCTCTTTCTCTCTCTCTTTCTTTCTTTCAAGACGGAGTCTCGCTTTGTCACCTAGGCTGGGGTGCAGTGCGTGATCTTGGTTCCCTGCAACCTCTCTGGCTCCAGGATTCAAGCGATTCTCCTGCCTCAGCTTCCCGAATAGCTGGGATTACAGGCATGTGCCACCACGCATGGCTAATTTTTTGTATTTTTAGTAGAGACTGGGTTTCACCATGTTGGACAGGCTGGTCTTGAAATCCTGACCTCAAGCGATCTGCCTGCCTCAGCCTCCCAAAGTGCTGAGATTACAGGCATGAGCCACCGTGCCTGGCCTAAACATGTAATTTCAAACATGTATTTCAGTATGTATCTCTGTAAGATAAGGACCACTTTTAAAAAAATAGAGTTGGTTGTGATAGCACACACTTGTAGTCCCAGCTACTTGGGAGGCTGAGATGGGAGGATCACTTGAGTCCAGGAATTGGAGGCCAGCCTGGACAACATAACAAGACCTCATCATATATATATATATGATATGTGTATATATGAGATATATATATATCATATATATGTGTGTGTATATATATATATAACTATATATACATAGTTCCCTAATACTATTAAAGCTTCTTAAAATAATGAACAATTATTTTTTAGTGTTCAAATTCAGCCAGTGTTCAAATTTTCTTCTGTGGTTTTCAGCAAGGTTCTGTCATTGCGTTTGATAAATATTTTATCTAAGGCTCATAACCTAAATACCTCCCTCACCTTTTTGAGCCATTTATCTGTTGGAGAAGTGAGTCCATTTGTCCTATTTCAGTTTGTTACCTTCCGGGTTTTGTTGATTGCATCCTCAACATTGGTCACTGCTGAGGTACAGTTAGTACAGGGAATGGCCTTATTTCAAGCATCTGATTAGCATACATAGAGACCAGTAAGATCCTCATCCTCAAGAAGGCTGAGTGGAGATCAGCTGTTGAATGTCTTCCTCGAGCGTGGGTTCTTCCTCCCTCTAGCTCACTCCTGTTTGGGTCCCCTTCACATACTTGGGAGGCCCTCCATGAACCCTTTCTGTCTCTCCTGGCTGGAGATGCCAGCAGACATTTTAGGGAATGCAGAATCAATGAGAAGGGAATTGGACCGAGTGTGGGGCAGCTTGAACCAGTGGAGTTCGCCACTAAGGGAACCCTTGAAGAACACCTGGTCCAAAATCTCATTCTGGAGGCGGGGAAAGGCCTTTCCCATCTGCCTTGGAAGGCCTATGGCTGCTCACTCCAGCCTGCTGCTGCTCACCTGTGGCAAGTGAGCAGTAATGAGGGTGTAACAAGTGCAGCTTCCTGCACGTTGCCCCCCAGCTCTTACGAGTGACATCCAGCGAGCCTCTTTGCCTCTCTGAGACTCTGCCATCCCTTCTGAAAGTGACCAGAGTTCTTAACCCTGGCACATGGGGGCTGGAGCTTTCTCCAGCTCTCCTGCCCACATGATGGACGTGGGCATCATCCAGGGAAGGCTGGTAGACTGTAAAAGTCTACCGGGGTTAGTTATTAACCTGCAGCATACTCTTGACAGCCCATTCCATGGCATTTCAGCGACTGGAGTCCTTTTATTGCTCTTGCCTGCTGGGGCCTGAGACCCAAGGCCCATGTCACCTCCTGCTCAGTCTGTTGCAATCTGTATTGGGTGGCATCAGCGCTGCTTTGATGGTAGCAAGAATGGCTGGTCAAAGTCCAGGGAGGGACCCAAGCTGCCTTGGAACTGGCCCAGGTCATGCACACAGCCAGCAGTGACACATCCAATGGGATACTCCAGGGTGGAACCTGAGAAGGGAGGTCAGGGATACGGGATATTGTAATGGGAGAGCAGGAAATTTAAGATCGGAGGTATTTGTTTAGAATACCTCAGTATTCTAGAGCTGTGGGATTTATTTTGCTTTGAAGTCCAGAGGTATTTAGCTTTATTCTGAAAGCGATGAAGTTCCTCTTAATTAAAGTCATTCCTGGAAAAAAAAAAAAAAGGAAAATTATATGCTGTCTTTTAAAAGGAAAAGGATTGTATGTACTATAATAGAGTTACTGTAACATGTTGTTTATTAACTCACTTCAGGGAATGAGTTCTTCCACATAGGTAAGTTTTCTAGATAGTTACAGTTGCTTCCATTTACTGACAAGAACTGTTTTATTTCAGCTATTGCATTTATTTCTTGAAGAAGAAAAAAAACAACTGCAGAGCATCTAGTGTCTGTAAGGGCCTGTGCGAGGAATACAAAATGGTCAAATGTATGGGCATTGCTCTAAAGGAGCCCATTTAGGGTGGAGTGTGGATGTTAATTGCATTACCTTGACTTTGCCTTGGTGGCCCCAGTCAGCGTGCTGAGTGCTCCAGCAGCCCCAGGCTTCTGCATCACCCGGATTTTGGGTCAGCTCTGTATAGTGTTCTAGCCTTCAAAGCATTGCCTTACTCTGCCTTTTCAAGGGCTGGCTGATTAATAAGTTAATACAACAGTGGTTTTGATGTTTATTGCAGGCTTAGAATCTTATGGGGAGTTTTCAAAGTCCAGCTTCTAAGGCATACTCCGGACTACTACTACCAAGATTGCTGGGCTTGGGAGGTGGAACCCCTTCACCAGAATGTTTTTTGTTGTTGTTATTGTTGGTTTTTTTTTTTCTTTTTTTTTGAGACAGAGTCTCATTCTGTTGCCTGGGCTGGAGTGCAGTGGCATGATCTCGGCTCACTGTAGCCTCCGCCTCCCAGGTTCAAGCTCTCCTCCTGCGTCAGTCCCCAGTAGCTGGGATTACAGGCGCCCACCACCACGCCTGGCTAATTTTGTGTTTTAGTAGAGACGGGGTTTTGCCATATTGGGCAGGCTGGTCTCAAACTCCTGACCTCAGGTGATCCACCCCATGTCGGCCTCCCAAAGTGCTGAGATTACAGGTGTGAGCCAGTATGCCTGGCCCAAAATGTTTTAAAACTCCCCAGTGATTCTGAGGTACAGTCAGGTTTGAGAAACAATGTTTTACAGGGCTCCTTCCCTTCCTTTTGTGTAGCGTTGTAGGTTTAGATCAGGCTTTCACCTTTGATTGTTTAATTTAATCCTTGTAGCACTTCCTTGAGAGAATTTTGAGTGTTCTAATTTTATGGATAGTTCACCATTAAGATTTTGGCCCCATATCCCACAACTAGTAAATACAGAACTAGACTTGGCCGGGCGCGGTGGCTCACGCCTGTAATCCCAGCACTTTGGGAGGCTGAGGCGGGCGGATCACGAGGTCAGGAGATCGAGACCATCCTGGCTAACACGGTGAAACCCTGTCTCTACTGAAAAAAAAAAATACAAAAGTCAACCGGGTGTGGTGGCGGGTGCCTGTAGTCCCAGCTACTCGGGAGGCTGAGGCAGGAGAATGGCATGAACCCAGGAGGCAGAGCTTGCAGTGAGCCAAGACTGCACCACTGCACTCCAGCCTGGGTGACAGAGTGAGACTCTGTCTCAAACAAACAAACAAACAAACAAAACGAAAACTAGACTTAAAGTCATTTCCAGGCTGTTGAAGGCCATTTCTCCAGTTTTCTTCATGACTGTCAATCTAGTGGTTCTCTGGCAGCTCCCCAGTGCCTGCTTCACTTCTCACCTGTATATCTGTACCTGTGCTGCCTTATTTTTTATTTTATTTTATTTTTTCAAGACAGAGTCTCGCTCTGCCACCCAGGCTAGACTGCAGTGGCACGATCTTGACTCACTGCAACCTCCACGTCCCGCATTCAAGCGATTCTCCTGCCTCAGCCTCCCAAGTAGCTGGAATTACAGGCATTGGGCCACCATACCCAGCTAATTTTGTATTTTAGTAAAGACGAAGTTTCACCATGTTGACCAGGCTGGTCTTGAACTCCTGACCTCAGGTGATCTGCCCACCTCAGCCTCCCAAAGTGCTAGGATTACAGGTGTGAACCACCGCGCCCGGCCTTTGATTTTGATTTTGATTTTTTGAGATGAAGTCTTGCGCTGTCACCCAGGCTGTAGTGCAGTGGCAAAGTCTTGACTCACTGCAACCTTCTCCTCCTGGGTTCATGTGATTCTTCTGCCTCAGCCTCCTGAGTAGCTGGGATTACAGGCGCCCGCCACCACACCCAGCTAATTTTGTATTTTTAGTAGAGATGGGTTTTCACCATGTGAGCCAGGCTGGTCTTGAACTCCTGACCACAAGTGATCCACGCACCTTGGCCTCCCAAAGTGCTGGGATTACAGGCCTGGGCCACCGCACCCGGCCTGTGCTGCCTTCTTATTGGCTGATTCTTATCCCTTAAGGGCCTAGCCATCTTTCAGGGCCTGTCTCAGATGATGCCGCATTTATGAAGCTTATCCTATCATTCCCCCCATCCTGCCCCCCAACCCCACCTTCCCCTGCTTCTCCCACTTCTCCCATATAGCATACCCTCTCCTCCTAGGAGCTTGCAGGGCACTTTTTTTGCCTTGGGTGGGACCTAGCACATTTCATGTTATAGTAATTATGTAGTAATTCAAGCAATAGATAACATTATTGACCTTTTTAGTTTTGCAAGTGATTTTAAAATTGTGGTAACATATACATGACACAAAATCGACCATTAGTGACATTTAGTACATTGACATTGTTGAGAAACCATCATTACTTTCTGGCTCCAGAATATTGTCATCATCCCAAAAGGAAGCCCTCTACCTGTTGAGCCGTCATTCCTCCCCTGTTCCTAACCCCTGACAGCCACTAATCTGTCTTCCGTCTTTCTGGATTTGCTGTCACTGGGTATTTCATATAAATAGAATCATGCGATATGTGGCATTTTGTGTCTGGCTTCTTTTACTCAGCATTATGTTTTCAAAGTGGATTGACCATTTACATTGTTCCAAGCCCTTTCCATGGCTTCACTCTGACCCCTCATCCCCCCATGGAGTAGGCAGTTCCCTTTTGCATCCTCATTATACAGGAGATTGAGGCACACAGAGGTCAGGCAACTATGAGAGAACACACAGTGCCTAAGTACTCTTGGCCCCTGCACTGTCCTGCTGGTGTCTGCTGTTGACTTTGACCTTTAGAAGGACAAAGATGAAACACCAAGGAAGAATTCCTCTATAGTATAAGAACAACATATGATACAGCTCCAGGAACAGAAACCATTAGAGGTGCTCCTCAGGACTGCAGAACAGAATTCCTGAGGTAGATTGTACGCTTAAAGCTCTTCGCTTAATTGGAATGAGTCAGTATTGCTGTGAATTTCCCACAAATGTTAGGGGTCAAGTATAGGGTTGTATATCTAGCATTGGAAGCCAGCTGGCGTTCTAAGACCACTGAAATGTTGAGGAATGAGTCTTAAGGACTCAGAAAGGCAGAGGTACCCCAAGTAAAGGTTTCTTTTCAAAGTAGTGCTTACTATGTGCCAGACACAGTTCTGAGCACTTTAGGTATCTTTACTTGGTTAATTCTCCCAAAACCTTTACAAGGTAGCTACTGCCCTGTTTTATGGATAAGGAAGCAGAAGTGCAAAACAGCTAAATTACCTCATCAAGGTCTTGCCACTAGAATGTGGTAGACCCAGGGAGTCTGGTTCCGGCATCCATCTGCTTCATTCTTTCCCCTTTAAAAATTTTTAATTTTCTTTTTTTGGTTATCACATACCTTTCCCAAGGCAGTGAGTACAGAGCAGCCTACTTGCTTGAATAGGAAGAGGAAAAGGGAAAAAACATAATGGGAAAAGCACTGATTTTATTTTATTTTTTATACAAGTTATCCGGTCATATCAGTTCTGTGCCTTTAAAAAAAAAAAAAGGCTGGGTGTAGTGGCTCACAGCCATAATCCTAGCATTTAGGGAGACCGAGGCGGGAAGTGCTTGAGCTTAGGAGTTCGAGACCAGCCTGGACAACATTGCAAGACACCCCTTATCCACAAAAAGAAAAGAAAAGGAAAACAAAAAAAACCCAGCCAGGCGTGGTGGCTCACACCTGTGATCCCAGTACTTTGGAAGGCTGAGTTAGGTGGATTGCTTAAGCCCGGGAGTTTGAGACCAGCCTGGGAAACTTGGTGAAACCCTCTCTCTCTCTCTCTCTCTCTCTCTCTCTCTATATATATATATATATATACACACACACACACACACACACACACACACACACAGTAGCCAGGTGTGATGGTGTGCACCTGTAATCCCAGCTACTTGGGAGGCTGAGGTGGGAGGATTGCTTGAGTCTGGGAGGTGGAGGTTGCAGTGAGTCGAGATTGCGCCACTGCACCCCAGCCTGGGAGACAGAGCAAGACCCTGTCTCAAAACCCACCCCCCAAAAGAAACCCACAACTTAAACAATAAAAATAAAAGTAATACATGTTTATTTGATAATGTTTAGGAATTATTGATTGAAGAAAGTTTAAAACAAAAATTGTCTATACAACTTTCACCAAGTGATCACTACTTCATTAACATTTTGGTGTATATTCTTGCCTCTTTTTTTCTAAGTATGGAGAAAAAGGTTTTTTTCAGCAAAGATAGGATCATACTATGTATACTGTTTTTTCCTCCTTTTTTTCCTTTTCTCTTTTTTCTTAGAGATGGGGTCTCAGTCTGTTACCCAGGCTAGAGTACATTGGCATGGTTGTGGCTCACTGCAGCCCAGAACTCCTGGGCTTGAGTGATCCTCCTGTCTTAGCCTCCTGAGTAGCTGGGACTGCAGGTGCATGTTACTGTGCCCAGCTTCTTTTTTTTTTAATTGTGATAAAATGTAAACTTAATCTTTATACTAGATAAAATGTAAACTTAATCTTTATACTATACTGTCTCTTATGTTTGAAGAAAAGCTTAGGGACATCTGGTTCTCATCATGGGAAGGAGAAATCTTACCTTTGCAGCAGGGCGGCAGCTGCACCTGGTACAGAAGGATCCAGAATGGCCATGTTGCGAGAGGGCACATTACTGGGCCTTTATGAGTCATCATAGGCCCGAGGTTGGCCAGCAAGCTGTAAGGGCCTGTGGAGAACGTTGAATCTTCGGGTGTGTCGCTAGTCTTCATGATAATTCCCTGAAGTCAGGATACCTCAGTATCCTGACAGGTATGATATCCCTGTCAGTCATGGCAGAGCAGGTTCTGCTCTTCCCACTTGGGTAAGGAGGTAGCTGCTTGGGGCTGAATTGCGGCCCCCTCCATTTTCCCTGAATTCATCTGTTGAAGTCCTAACCCCCAGTACCTCAGAATGTGACTGTATTTGGGGATAAGGTCTTCAAAGAGGTATTTAAGTTAAAAGGAGGTCCTAGGGCAGGCCCTAATCCAATATGACTGGTGTCATCTAAGAAGAAGAAATATGGACACAGATCTGTACAGAGGGAGGACCGTGTGAAGACAGAGGAGAAGACGACCATCTACCAGCCAAGGAGAGGCTGAGAGCAAAGAAGAGACAGGCATTTATTGAGGACCTGCTGTGTACACAGAACCAAGCCAGGCTCCAGGTAGACAAAGACTAAGTCAGAGACGCCACTCTTTCCCCAAGTAACTGCCACTTGAGTGAGAATATGTGTCTTTTGCATCTGCAGAGAACTCTATGGTTTTTACATGCTTTTACCCAGTTTTAGTCGGCCTTGCTTCTCTGGGGATATTGAAAGTTGACTTTTGGTGGCCAGAGCTCTGGCATCATTGTTTGCTGCACTTTAGGTGCAGGAACGGGCATCTGTAACATGGGACCAAGGGAAGAAGCAGGACTTGAATAGTTTATCCACAGAAATAGTTCCGAATCCAGTTGGAGTTGTTTATTTATTTATTTATTTTTGAGACAGGGTCTTGCTCAGTCTCCCATGCTGGAGTACAATGGCATGATCATGGCTCACTGTAGCCTGGAATTCCAGGGCTCAGGAGATCCTCCTGCCTCAGCCACCTGAGTATCAGTTGGGGTTATTTTTATCAGAAATGTTTATCCCAACGTGTTGTAGCTTACCCACATAAGATGGCACAGGAAGTATGTAGATGTGTCTACACGAGATTAGCCAAAACTGCATATTGAAATGGCTTTTTAAAAATTCATACGTATTATACTGAGTGAAATTCACCTTAAAAGAGTAGCCTCTGTATGATTCCATGTACACGCAACTCTAGAACTGGCAGAACTAATCTGTGAAGAAAACAAATGAGAATAACTGTTGCTTTGGGGGTAGGGAAGCTCAGGGATTGACGAGGAAGGGGCCTCCCAGGAACTTTCTGGGGAGATGAGAAGGGGCTGAGTGGTAAAGGAGTGTGGGGTACACCAGTCCATTTGTCAAAGTAGAATAGCTTAGATTTGTATATTTCAATGCAAATGCAATTTACTACCATCCCCAAAAAAGAAGTGTAAAAAAATTAATGGTGGGCCGGGGAGGAATGAATAGAGGAAAAAATGATACACAGTGTTGATCATTGTCAAACCTGAGTGACAGGTGTTTACTGTACTCTTCTGTTGACTTTGTGTTTATTTGAAATTGTAATCTTTGTTGATTCCTCCTTCCGAGAAGTCAGCCTGTTGTCTCCTGGGGCAAATGCAGGATCTCAGGGCAGTGGGGCTGATGAGTGACGGTAAGAAGAGGGTTTGTTTTGTGTTTTCAGATTGCCATTTTATTTTTATGTTGTTGTTGGAAATATTGTTAGTGATGTGGAATAAATTAGGCATATGTAAAATTACAGGTTGAGCAGGGCTGTGGTGGCCATGAGTATAGGTATAATGAGGCTATTATTTTTTGTTAGTTCTGGAGTCATGGCTCATTTGGGTCGAAATCCTGTTAGTGGGGGCCAGTCTTCCTAGGGAAAGTAGAGTAACAAGCACTATGGATGTTAGTAGTGGTAGCTTAGTTCACATATAGGATAGTGATAATGTCGTAGCACTTACATTTGTATTGATTTTGTTATTGTTGTTTATTTCTTTGTTTTTGAGACAAAGTCAGGCTGGAGTGCAGTGGCATGATCCTGGCTCACAGCAACATCCACCTCCCGAGTTCAAGTGATTCTCCTACCTCAGCCTCTGGAGTAGCTGGGATTAAAGGTGCCCACCACCATCCCTGGCTAATTTTTATATATTTAGTAGGGACAGGGTTTCCCTATGGTGGCCAGGCTGTTCTCAAACTCCTGACCTCAAGTGATCTGCCTACCTCGGCCTCCCAAAGTACTGGGAATACAGGCATGAGCCACCACCCCTGGCCTGTGTTTGTATTGAATGATATAAATATGGTTACTGTTAATATTAGGTAAAGTAATGGATTTAAGATTGTGATGGTGGGGTTGTAGGTTAAAATTGTGGCTGTTCAACCTATATGAGCAATTGATGAATATGCTAAAATTTTTCAGAGCTGTGTTTGATTGAATCTCCCTCAACCTCCCACTGAGATGGATAGTGCTGCATTTGTTAATAGTATATTTAGGTCCACTGAGGGAAAGATTTGGAACATGACAGAAATTTGGGCTAGTTTTTGTCATGGCCCCAGCCACCCTGGCCGTAATCTCTGGACTGGCGTATTCTCTGCCCTGTCAGTGACCGTGAACTTTTAGCTTCTTCTCTCTGGCACTTGCCACCGCCCTGTTCCTTTGCTCTCCTGGGAACAGACCCTCCTCTTCGGTTGACTTTGTCCCCCGCCCCACCTAGTCTCTTCTTATCTCTGTCTCCTCCCTCCTTCTGTGACTCGGAAGCCTTTCTTCTGTGGTGAATCCACTTGGGCCTCATTTCTGTTCCTCGTAGGGTTGTGGTATGGTACTGGTGTGTCTTTGTTCATAGCTGCAAGCTCTGCTGTGAATGCGGGGATGGGGGTGAGTGGACCATCCCCACACAGCTGTAAAAGAGGCAGGCAGTATGATTCCATGTGTATGAACTTCAGCACAGGCAGGAGGAATCTGTGGTACCCGTGGGAGGAAAGAAAGAGGTGGAAATTGGAAAGAGGCACACGAGGAACTTTGCGAGGGGTCGGGGGTGTTGCTGGAAATTTCTGTATTTTCACCTTCATGGTGGTTGTGGTAATTCCTTGAGTTGTGGTAATTCCTTGAGTTATACATGTGGTAATTCCTTGAGTTGTACATGTGCGATCTGTGCACTTTTTCTAGGTACGTGATGCTTCAATTAAAAAAAAAACAAACAAAACTTGCTGCACACTGTGGCTTATGCCTATAATCCAAGCACTTTGGGAGGCTCAGACAAGAAAGAGAATCTCTTGGGGCCAGGAGTTCGAGACCAGCCTAGGCAACATAGCAAGACTCACCACCCCCGCAATCTCAACAAAAAAGAAAAAAATTAGCTAGGCATGGTGGTGCATGCCTGTAGTCTCAGCTGCTTAGGAGGCTGAGGTGGGAGGATTGCTTGATTCCAGAAAGTCAAGGCTGCGGTGAGCCATGATGGCACCACTACACTCCAGCCTGGGCAACAGAGTGAGACCTTGTCTTAAATAAAAACAAAAAATCTAGAGAGCCGTACAAGGTTCTTAAAAATCTTCCCATTCTACCTAAATGAATAAATAAGTAATCAAATTTGTATATTTTCTTGAAAGATTGGAAGATCTGATAGCATGGTCTGATTTCCCGTGGAGTGGTAGTTGGCTAGATCTGTGTAGTGACTGCCCACCCCCCACCTCCATTCCTCATGACCCTCTTCGCTCATTAGAATGTCCTATGTCTTTACACCATCCAACAGGAATTCCTCAGAGTGCCTGGTGTGTGGGTGGCAAATGTGTAACCCCATTGCAGAATACCCTCCTACTTTTGCTTCTCTAGGTATCTTAGAAGGAATAGGGACGATACAGGCGTTCAGTGTCTGGTGTGGTGGTAGTCTTGCAGGAATACCTTTGGACGTGGTGTACCTATTTTTGTAAGAATACTTTTGGACAGTACCTGGGACATTGGAGCCCTGTGTGCCCAACCGTTCTAGATAAATTTGTTCTGCTTGAACTGGAGAAGATCGGGGTTAGCAAAAAATTGGTCATCTCATAGCAGTTAAAAGATGATGAAACGTTACCTAGGTGTTTGATTCTGTAAATCATTTCCTATTTGTGTATTCTAAAGTAACATTTCATCATAGTACTAGTTAATGCTTGTTCCTTGCTTGGCATTCAGTTGTTGCTTTTCAAAATGCATATATGGGCCGGGCGCAGTGGCTCACACCTGTAATCCCAGCACTTTGGGAGGCTGAGGTGGTTGGATCACAAGGTCAGGAGTTTGAGACCAGCCTGAACAACATGGTAAAACCCCATCTCTACTAAAAATACAAAAATTAGCTGGGTGTGGTGGTGGTTGCCTGTAATCCCAGCTACTCAGGAGACTGAGTCAGGAGAATTGCTTGAACCTGGGAGGCAGAGGTTGCAGTGAGCCGAGATCGCACCACTACACTCCAGTCTGGTTGACAGAGCAAGACCCTGTCTTGGGGGAAAAAAATGCATATATGATTGGGTAAGGAAAGGCTAACTTTTTGTGTGGTGAACTTGTAGTTGAGATTCTTTTCACAGTAGCTCACCCTAACCACAAACCACAGACCTCAGGGAAATAATCTTGGTAATCTGTATAAATTCAAGCCTAAGGAGAGACTGTCAGCATCACACCTTTCTTTTCTCCAGCTGAACGTGTCATTCTCTGCCTTCTTCCTGCAAGTGGCAGTGACTTTTTTTTCTTAAGACTACTGACTCACCCAGAAGAAAAAGGCTGTCTATAAAAAGACAACTTTATTTGTATACTCCTCCATCAGATGAATGGATAGTGATGCCTCGGTTATAGTTCTATGGCCGTAATAGCCAAGCTCACCGTAGAGAGGGTTAAAGGAAAAAAGTTAATGTGCTTTTCCACTCGTTGACCTTTTTGAAAATCTTACACGCAGAGCCAAGTACATAGCTCTAAAGTTCTGTTCCTTATGTACAGAATACCAGGCACGAGTGGGACCCAAGGAGCTTGGGGTCCAAGACCGTGCCTTGGCCCAAGAAGCATCCAGGCTGTTAGGAACAGCTCTCACCATCAGTTTCAGTCCAGGGGAGTACTATGCACAGCATCCAAGGGCTGCCATACAGTGAGGCCCCTGATCGCCGCAGGG
Source organism: Rhinopithecus bieti (assembly GCF_001698545.2). Taxonomy (NCBI): domain Eukaryota; kingdom Metazoa; phylum Chordata; class Mammalia; order Primates; family Cercopithecidae; genus Rhinopithecus; species Rhinopithecus bieti. Next base: position 244,233 of record NW_016827349.1, read on the forward strand.
ATGCTGTGGGAAGTCCTGGGAGGGACCGTGCCACACGGCGCATCTGCACTGGTTCTCGTTTCATCCTCACATCACTCGGCGGGAAATGCGTGCTATCACCTCCATTCACAGACAGAAAACAAGCTCAGAAAGGTGAAGGGGCTTTGTTGGGGTCATGCTGGTTGTAGGCAGTGGAGCCCAGATCCAAACCTGCTCTCTAACTTGAAGCCTGTGTTCTTGTCTCTTGCTAGTTTGCTAGGAGTGCTGTAACAAAGTACCCCAGACGGTACATTAAACAACAGCAATTTATTTTCTCACCATTCTGGAGGCTGGAATCCAAGATCGTGGCATGGCAGGGTTGGTTTCCTCTGAAGCCTCTCTCCTTGGCTGGCAGATTCCCCTGCCCCCCCTCGGCTGCCTCTTCCTGTGCCTTCACATGGTCTTTCCCCTGCGTGTGTGTCCCTGGTGTCTCTGTGTTCCGATCTCCTCTTTTTATAATGACACCAATCAGATTGGATTAGGGTCATTCTAACAACTTCATTTCAGCTTAGTTACCTCTTTAAAAGCCCTGTCTCCAAATACAATCACATTCCGAGGTACCAGGGGTTAGGACTTTAACATATTAATTTTGGGGTTGGGGGGATGACACAGTTCAGCCCATAACACTCCCCTGTCTCTTAGCCACCATGAGCTCACCTCCCTCTTCCTTACTTTTTTTTTTTTTTTTTTTTTTTGAGATAGGGCCTCGTTCTGTCATCCAGGCTGGGGTGCAGTGGTGTGATCATAGCTTACTGCAGCCTCAAACTCCTGGGCTCAAGCAGTCTTCCAACCTCAGACTCCCCAGTGACTGGGGCTACAGATATGTGCCACCATGCCCAGATAATTTTTAAAATTTTGTGTAGAGATGGAGGTCTGGCTGCGTTGCCCATGCCAGTCTCAAACTCTAGGCTCAAGTGATCCTCCCGCCTCCACCTCCCAAAGTGTTGGGATTACAGGTGTGAGCCACTGCACCTGGCCTCACCTCGCTCTTCTGTAAACAGGCATGCTACCTAAAATGAGGCTACCTCATCCCCAGGCCCATCCCATGGGTGAACCCAGGCCAAGCCCTGTTAAATTCATTATCGTTTCATGTAATCCTTACAACATCCTTGCTACGTAAGAAATTTACCAGACATCAAACTCAACCTGAGCTGAGTAATAGAGTTAGGACTCGAACTCTCACCTGCTGACTCCTGAGCCAGTGTCTTCAGTGCACTGCATCATAAGGTGTATTATGAGATTCCAGAACTATGATTTCAGGGCTGTGGAAGCTCCATGGCTTACAGGGGAACAGTCACTACAGGACTTGGGAGTTTCAGGAAGCCTCCTGTGAGAGATAGCATTGACATGCTTACTTTTCAAATGTTCTCACATTCCTAAGTTGCAAGGATAGGTGGGGGCAGTCATCCACCCAAAGTTAGTCCTTTCTGTTCACGTTTCTTGGCTAGATTTCCTGGGATTTGTTGCATATTTATTTACGTGGAGTTACTTGCTTTCAGAATTGCACAGAGCGGGAATCTGCAATCTGGCTGCAAAAAGTAATTTGGCAATTTATTTTCAGGGCTGCCCTTCTTCCAGCAGCTTGTTTCAGATTCAACCTCTGGCACAGAGACATCCATCATTTTAATTGCATGTTACTGTTTAGTCAGGCGCAAATTTGTTTCATTTTCTTTTTCCTTTCTCGTGTGATAGTAGGTGGTTGTGGGTTTTTTTCCTGATTTGCCATAAAAAAGAAAAAAAAATAAAAAAATATTTACCTAAACCACTTTTTTTATGGCCAAGGAGTTTATAACACTGAGCTGTCTGGGGGTTTCTTTCGTATTGCATATTTAGTTCTTAACCTTTCAGTAGCAGAAATGCAAGCCTTGCCTTTTCTTTTCCTGTTCAGATAGTGTCAGTAATATAGTTGCCTGAACATAGTTCTAAGAAGGAAAACTGAATTGGTTTCCGGGTCAGAAGGTTTGCTTTTAATTCCTGGTTTTGCAGTGACTGCCTGGCTGTGTGACCTGCCTCTTAACCTCTCTTTTTCCATCCATAAAACAAAGGACTTGAATATGCAGATTTCTAGAACTTTCTTACATTCTAGTGCCTGTAATACTGAGCCCTGGCCAGGGTGGCCATCCAAGGATGTCCACTGAAGAGCTTGTCCTGTTCCATATCATGATGTTCTTATTTCTGGGTCGTGGATTATGGTGCTTTAGTTCAAAGTCAAAAATCAATCCTGTATCCCTCAGCAATCTTCTAAGGGATAAAAATATTGTTTGCATAAAATTAGCTTGGGTAGAAAGTTAGCTTTGGTGTTCAAAGCTAAAAGCTTAACTTTCATTGCTGCATATACTTTGTTTCTTGCTGTAAAAGTATGTGGTGTCTGTGAAGTTAGGCACAAAGTCCAGGAGTGCACCCCCTTTGTAAGGTGCCCCAAGCACTGGGGCGCGGGGACAAAATGTGACTCCACGTCCATAGGTGGGTACTGAGTTGGGTCCCAGGAGTCCTCTGTGTTGTGTTTTGTTTTCACAGCGTGGAAGAGATTAATTGTTAATGGCTTGGAGTAATTTTTTCCGTCTGCATCCTGCAACACTTTCCTCGTCACTGTGGATGTCGGACTCTTCACCTAGTGACCTGCAGTCTCCAAGTCAGGGCTCAGCCCAGACTGTGCTGACACCCTCCAATCCTCAACTCCTTTGCACGTTACAATATTTTGTTTTAAGTGTTTATTATGGAGATTTAAAAATATACAAAATATCGAGAAAGTGTGGTGAAACTCTCATGTACACAACACCCGCTTATTATTCTGAAATACTTTAAAGCAAGTCCCAGGCAACTTATTGTTTAACCTGTTAATACTTAAATATTCATTAATAAATACTTATACACACACACACACACACACAGCCACAATATCATTATTCTCCACAAAATGAACAATGATTTTTTTTTTGAGGGGGTGGGGACGAGGTCTCTGTTGCCCAGGTTGGAATGCAGTGATGTGATCATGGCTGACTGCAGCTTCAACCTCCTGGTCTCAAGCAGTCCTCAGTCTTCCTCCTACCTCAGCCTCCTGAGTAGCTGAGACTACTGGCATGTGGAACTGCACTCGGCTAAATTCTTATTTTTAGTAGAGATCAGGTCTTACTGTGTTTCCCAGGCTGGTCTCAAACTCCTGGGCTCAAGCATTCCACCTACGTCTGCCTCCCAAAGTGCTGGGATTATAGGCATGAGCCATCACACCTGGCCTAACAATGATTTGTCCTTCCTTCCTTCCTTCCTTCCTTCCTTCCTTCCTTCCTTCCTTCCTTCCTTCCTTTTTTTTTTTTTTTTTTTGAGACAAGAGTCTTACTCTGTCGCCCAGGCCGGAGTGCAGTGGCTCAATCTCGGCTCACTGCAAGCTCCACCTCCCGGGTTCACGCCATTCTCCTGCCTCAGCCTCCCGAGTAATTTTTTTGTATTTTTAGTAGAGATGGGGTTTCATCGTGTTGGCCAGGCTGGTCTCCACCTCCTGACCTCAGGTGATCCACCTGCCTCAGCCTCCCAAAGTGCTGGGATTACAGGTGTGAGCCACCGCGCCCGGCCAACAATGATTTCTTAATGTCATCTGATACAAAGTCCTTCATGGATTTAGTGCAGTTATCTTAAAAACCTTTTTATAGTTGGTTTGTTTAAACCAGAAGCTACTACAGACCACACATTGCATCTAGTAGATATGTCTCTTAAGTTCTTTTTATCTGTACCTCCCCTTCTCAACTCTTTTCAATGCGGTTTATTGAGTTCTAATATGGAGTTGGTGATGTAGTGTAAGGCAGCCTCAGAGAGTCCAATATCGTTAACATCTTTCTCCTAAATAGAGTTAGTGCCCTTCAAAAAACAGTTTTTAGTTTATCTTTTTTTTTTTTTTTTTTAAAGAATGCATATGTTTTCCGGGCACGGTGGCTCACACCTGTAATCTCAGCACTTTAGGAGGCTGAGGCAGGTGGATCACCTGAGGTCAGGAGTTGGAGACCAGCCTGGCCAACATGATGAAACCCCATCTCTACTAAAAATACTAAAAATTAGCCAGACGTGGTGGCAGGTGCCTGTAATCCCAGCTACTAAGGAGGCTGAGGCAGGAGAATCGCTTGAACCCAAGAGGCAGAGGTTGCAGTGACCCGAGATCGCACCATTGCACTCCAGCCCTGGCAACCTGAGTGAAACTCCGTCTCAAGGAAAAGAAAAAAAAGAAAAAAGAATGCATATGCTTATTCTGCTTCCTTGTCTTCAAGCAAATGAAACCTAAGTTAACGTCATGGTGTGGGGATGTCCTAAGAAGAAACATTTTTTAAATTATGAAAAACATCATAAATACAAAATCTTTTATGTTCACATACAATACCATGCACACGCACTGCATCTGTGTATATATGTGGTTTTCATTCTGGTAATCTTTTGTTGCATAACAAACTCCCCCAGTGCTTAGTGCTGTAAAACAACCACATTTATCATGATAGATTCTGTTGGTCAAGAATTTGAGCAGGGCTCACAGCTGGGAGATTCTTCTGCTCCTCCTTGCGTTGACCAAGGGGTACTCAGTTGGAAGGTGGGCTCGTGTGGAGTGTCCAAAATGGCTACACTCACATGTCTGGTGTCTTGGAAGGGATTGCTGGAAGGCTGAGCTCACCTGGGATGGTTGACTGGCACACCTGCTTGTGGCCTCTTAAACATGACAGTCTCAGGGTAGTTAGACATTTCACATGGTAGCTGGCTCTTCTAGAGCAAGCTTCCCAGGAGAACTGTCACCTAGACTTGGAAATCACAGAATGTCATTAATACCATATTTGATTTGGTTGACACAGTGCCAGCCTCTTCCAGATTCAGGGGAAAAGGGCAGAGACCCCCTCTCTTGATAAGAGTGTCAGAGAATTTGCAGCCATGTTTGTAAGCTCCACAGTTTAAAAGAGTAACACTGAAACTGCCACCTTAGGTATTTGGCCACCTGGTACTTTTAAGTCCCCATGTACTTGCTTGTCTTTTGGTGTAAGACGGAAGACACTGGGATGGGAGGCACCTGCCTTAGAGGTCATTCAGGGTATCTCCTGCCTCCCCATTCCCATTCATGAGGGATTTGAGTGGACTCAACTGGGAAAGAGCACTGTGACAGTTTACATGACTTGCCTTGCCTGATGATAGTGGCAACAGCCCAATACAAACTCTAAAAGAAGTTTGTCCAGTGGACCTTTGTGTTAGGGAGGCAGCCTGATATTTTGTTAATGTCCCTGTCAGTAGGGATAGTATATTAGCCAATGTTATCTGCTAGTATTGTGACCAGAAAAAGTGATGGGTGAAACCAAGTGTCAGGGCAGCCAGAATCAAGTAACTTCAGGTATCCTTAGTTTTAGTGAGCGTCTTGAGGAATAAATGGGAAACCCATTCGTAAATTATTGAATCACTAGTGTTAGACATGTTTGGACAGTGCCATAGGTAGACAGGAATTGAGGTCCCTAGCAGATGTTAGGTATTCTATGTTGATTGAAAGAGGGTTCATGGGAACGTGAGCAGTGGGGTCACACAGTCCTCATAGCAGCCCTGTGAAGGAGGTGCTGTTAAAGGAAAAAAATGAGCACTTTGAATCTCTGCAGAGATCTAAATACAGCATGGCCTAAGGACAGTTTATTGGCCTGGAACAGAGGCTGATCAATAACCCTACACAAAGTCTCAGTGTTTTAAATTGATCTCTCCATGAGTCGAAGCCAGTGCAGCTGTGGTTCTGTGGTGAAACAGTTAAGCCTAGAATCTGCCTGTCTGGCCCTCCTACAGCACATTGGAAGCTCCTTGCCCATGGAGTGAGGAGGACCCTGGTCATCCGTGGAACCGATCATCAATGCCTCCTTTCACGGACTCACACACCAAGATGACAAGCAGTCGCTTTCTTCTAAGATTGTTCTTACTTCCTTGTTGATCAAAATTAAGGACCGTTGTTTTGTTGCTTCCTCTGATTTCTAAGAGATTGTTAGCCAGGCAAGTCAGGAAATTAATAACATGTGCTCTGTTTTACCAGAATTGAGTTTCCAGGAGCCGCCTAGACTGTTGACGTCCCTCCTCACTAGAGTGTCTTGGCTTGTGTGTTAGTTTGTGAGCAAATAATCTGCTTTTCACTGTGCTGCAGCTTTCCTGCCCTTCAGACTAAGTGGGAATTGGGAATTGCCTCCCCACCATGAGATCTGTTTGTTGGACTGTGTGTGGCCTTGTATCTCAACCCTAGCCAAGACCATGCGTGGAATAGGCTTTCAGTATTTAAGTGTTAAATTGAGCTTAAGAAATATTTCTTGTTTGCAACGCATATTATATGTGCTTGGAGCTAAAGAGGTGAATGAGATGGCTAGAGAGGTAGTGGGATGAGATAGAAAGAACTCTGTCCTAAAAATCAGGAAGGCTGGGCCCCTATTATAGTTCTGCCACTTACAAGTGGTATGAATTGATGACGTAACTTCCCTGAGGCTCAGTCTCCTCTGCAAAATGGAGTCATGGAACCTTTGTAACATGGAGGCACTCTTCAACTGGGAGGTGAAATTTATAAGCTGGACAGCCTGGCCGTAAGTCCAGTAGACCAGGGACACTTCTGCATGGTCTTTACATCATTGCTTTCTAGTTTTAAGTCACCAAATCTTGCTGATGGCTGAGATGGTATTTCTTACTCGTGATGAAATGTTAAGATAACGTATTTGGTAATTTCAGATATTTGTATTTATGATGTCCAAGAGTAAACAGTTTATATTTGTTTATGATGACTTAGCAGTGTTGGCAGTGGGAACTCCTGGGCCACTTAGTGGGGTGTGTCTGTGTGTGTGTGTGTGTGTGTGTGTGTGTGTGTGTGAGAGAGAGAGAGAGAGAGAGAGAGAGAGATATGGCTAGTTTCCTGCCAAGGCTTATAGAAAATGGCAAATTATTGGGGGGAGGGCAGAGCTGGTAACTGATCATGAAATCAACACTTCCTAGAAATAGCTGAAAAAGGCCTTGGTGCCTTCTGGGAACTGCTAGCTGGGAAGCCAACTGCTGATCCCAGGTGGACCTCTGGAACAGCAATTTAAACTTGGGGTGTTTAAGGACTTGGAAAAGAAGGAATTGATCTCTAGAGATGAACATGGGTTTACAAAAGTCCCCAAACTGGACTAACCTCAATTTTTCTTTCAGCGAAATTACTAAACTTCACATAGCTCTATTTTATTAAGCATCTGACAAAAGCACACCGTGTTATTCCTGTGGACAAGTGGGAGAAATAGGTTTCAATGAAAGTCATAATAATTCCTTTGTGTAGAGCACCAGAGTGCACAGTGTATGCTCATTTGCTGTCTTGCGTTTTCATTATTAGCATAATTTAGCAAGGGTGACAGGGCAGATGAGAGTACTCCAAGACTTGGAGGTGCCTAAGGCCATGGTCATATTGCTAGAGAAGTGGTAGAACTAGTTTCCAACCCACCATTTCTGCCTCACAGAGTCCCAGGGCACAGCCCCATGTGGTACATCTGTGTGCAGTCATGCCTGCGGTTGAAGTTACCATCGGACAGGTGCCATTGGGTACTGTAGAAGAAAATAAAGATACCCCAGCACCAGCACTCCCCATGTCAGGCCTGCTTAGCAGATTTCCCACGTGTTGTAAAACAGGGATCAATCACTGATAAGTGGAATGACAAACTGAGACTTGTAAATGTTTTTAATAGGATAGATCATAGGCCAATTTAAATAGGATGCAATTTAGTTGGAACAAATGCACAGCCTGCACTTGGGGTTAGAAACCATCATTACAATTATTTTGGTTGTTTTTTTAACCCAGGACTTGTTAGTATTTTGTACATAAAAGGCGTAGCATTTTGTTAGCCACAAGGATAGACCACAGTAGGATATGGCTTCCAAAACATCAGTGTCTTAGTGTGCATTAGGACAGACGAGGGGTCTGGAAGGGATGACAGGAGTAACAGGGTTCTGCATCCAGGTCCTGGCCAGCTACAGAGAATTCCGACGGATTTGGACTAGGCAGATCAGGCTTCTGAAAAGTGAGTTGTTTGAAGACTGTTGTAGGAACTGAGGATTCTCCTTAATCAACATTAGTGTTTATGTTTATTGAGCCTTAGAATGTTAGCTGGCAGAGAAGCAAATCTGAATAGGGCAGGGTGCTGCCAACAAGGAAGCTGAATAATGAAGAGTGTTACTTGAAATTGGCCCTGGAGACTGGCTTGCTGCTGGTGGAGAAAGGAATGGGGGTGCGGGAGAAGGGCATCCTAGGCAAAGGAAGGACACAAGCCAAGCCTGAGAGGTGGGGCCTGCGGTGCATGGGGGGGTGGGCCTTGTATTTGGAGAGCAACACGCTTCGTAGTTTGACCAGAGCCCAGGGTACATGTAGGGTCCTGGGAGGGATAAAACTTGAATTAGGTTGGGCAGGGTTGATGGGTGCAGAGTCCCTGACACCAGGCTGAGGAACCTGCACTTCATTCCCTGGTGGATGTTTTTTGAGCAGAGAAGTGACCGAGACGAGGGCTGTGTTTACGGAAAGAGCATTCTGGCAAACACAGGGAAGATGGGCGTCAGGAGGGGCCCACTGCGGGGTGGCTGTCTTAGTCCTTCTGGACCACTGTGACCAAATACCTTAGATTGGGTTAATTATAAACAACAGAAACTTTCTTTCTTTCCTTTCTTTTCTTTCTTTCCTTTTTCCTTCCTTTCCTTCTTTTTCTGTTTTCTTTTTTTTGACAAGGTCTTGCTCTGTTACCCAAGCTAGAGTGCAGTGGCATGAACAGCTCACTGCAGCCTCAACCTCCTGGGCTCAAGTGATCCTCCTACCTCAGCCTCTTGAGTAGTTGGGATTACAGGCACATACCACCACACCTGCTCATTTTTTTTATTATTGTAGAGATGGGGTTTCCCTGTCTTGCCCAGGTTGGTCTGGAACTCCTGGACTCAAGCAATCCTCTTGCCGTGGCCTCCCAAAGTGTTGGCATTATAGACGTGAGCCACCATGCCTGGCCCAGAAACTTTTTCTTACAGTTCTGGGGCCTGGATATCCAAGATCAAGGAGCCAGCAGATTCAGTAGCTGGTGAGGTCCTCGTGGCTGGCACCCTGTTGCTGCATCCTCACGCAGCAGCAGGGGCAAGGCTGCTGGCTTCAATGTCTTATAAAGGTGCTAGTCCCATTCCTGAGGGCAGAGCCCTAGCGATGGGGCCTGAAGGCCCCACGTCTTAGTACCATCACACTGGATATTAGTTTTCAATGTATGAATTTGGAGGGACCCATTATTCAGACTGTAGCATGGGACCACTTGGGGTCCTGTTGCTGTGGTCCAGGTACAAAAGTCACATGGCTTGAGCTGTGATGGAGATGGAAGGGAAGAGGCCTTCCCGAAGCTGGCCACAGACTTACCAGCCAGGATTAGTGGCTCACACCTGTAATCCCAACACTTTGGGAGGCCGAGGTAGAAGGATCACTTAAGCCCAGGAGTTTAAGATCAGCCTAGGCAACATAGTGGGACCCCATAGTGAAGTGCACCTGTGGTCTCAGCTACTTGGGAGGCTGAAGTGGGAGGATTGCTTGAGCCCGGGAGGTCAAGGCTGCTGTTAGCCGTGATGGCACCACTGTACTCCACCTTGGGTAACAGAACAAGACCCTGTCTCAAAAAAGAAAGACACGCCCATCTGATGGATGTGGGGTAGGTGGATAGAGGAGAGCCACGTTTACCCTCAAGGAGATGGTTCCTGAGATCACTTTGACTGCATAGGCACCGTGCTTTTGCAATTCAGTTCACAAGTAGGATGTATACATCCGACTGGCATGCTCACATACAGCTTATTTCCTCCTTTCAAACCTGCCTGGGATGCCTGGCATCTTACGCTATTGAGACTAATGAGATTTGGATGGGTTGGCTTCTATCCTCTTTGTTCTTCCAGGACCAGATCTGACCTGTTAATGTTGCAGTTGGGTCAGGTTGCAGTCAGACCATTGTCAGCAGCATCTGATCTAAGAAGGTCAGGATAGTTCATTTATTTTGGGGGGCAGTTAAGACATCAACTGTCCAGCAGTCTCCCTCATCAGGAGCACAGCTAGGAACCAGTGAATAAGCAAAATAAGAATCTCAGGCTGGCCAGCAAAGATATCCCAATGTCCATCCCTTCTCCTGCTGGCTGCCTGCCCACCCCAGTCTTACACTGGCAACTGTGTACTCTTATTTTACACATGATTTTAATGAGCTGGGTTATTTTTAGCTCATGTCATCAGAAGGAGCTGTTGCATAGACTGACTCAAAACCACCAGTTGCTGGTCTTTGTGAAAAGTTAATGTGTTGGCAGAAAAACTAGAAAACATCGATGCAAGACCTCAAAGGTAGGAGCTCTCTGGAGGCTGCTGTGTTTGGGAACAGCTCACCATACAAGTCTGGAAGGAGATGGAGCATTATTGCATTTCAGAATGGGGATCCCAACTTAGCTGTTACATTCAGTACATTCTGCTTAAGAAGGCAGGGAGGGAAGTGGCGTTGCTATCTCTGGGTTTGAGTCTCAACCCTGTTTTGGATGACTTGGCCCCTCGAGAAGTACTTGTTCAGAGAGAACTTCCTTTAGTTCCTATAGGGCTTCCCATAGTGAGGGAGTAACGTGAGTTGTGTCCGCAACACCCGGAGTGGTGGTTGGGACTTGATGAGCAATTGGCAAATATTTGTTAAATAAGTGGATGAATTCATCACAGAGAGGGAGACCTGGGTAACGATAAGGCAACAAGAAATGGCTTTCCAGGCTTGTCACAGTAACTCACCTTCTGTTAACCACTAGACAGCGCGTCACATCATAGCAACAAAATTATGCTTAGGTAAACAGCCTTGGCAGTGCACACGGTTCCCTCAGTGCTTGTTCATGGAATACTTAATTCGAAAAGATTTTAATGAGTGTATCCTCTTTTTTAGGCCTGCTGCTGGTAGAGCATCACCAGTCTGTTGTCAGTGTTGTAGCATGGCTCATCCAAAGCATCTCTTTCTTGGCCCCAGACCTTACCCCGCTCCCACTGCTATCCATCCTTCCATTCACATCCATCCATCCACCCATCCACCCACCCACCCACCCACCCACCCCTGCATAAAATAGTCATTTATGGAGCTCCTGCTGTGTGCCAGCCAGGCACTGTGCTTTGGGGATAGAGGGACCAGAGATGTGGGTACTCAGATGAACACAGCTGGTCCCTGTCCTCAGGGAGTAAGCGCTCTCAGTCAGAAGTAGGATTCTGACACAGGAGCACAGGCAGCTGCAGTACAGTGTGATGAGTGTATATATACTTAAGGCACACACCTGCTTACAGGAATGCCAAGGAGGGAACATTTACTTCTCCGGGGGCGGGAGTAGAGTTGAGGAGGCTCCTGAAAGACAGAATGTTTGGGCTAAGCCTGAGATGGCAGTTTGTGGAATTGTAGGAGTTGCCCCAGGTGAGGTGTCCAGGCTGGCAGTGCAGGCAAAGTAAGCTACCTGGAGCTTTCTTAGTTTTGAGAGGGCACATTGCAGGCTGGGAGGAGTGAGAGATGGTGGTTTCAAGGGCAGTGACCTCGATCACCTTGTCTTCATTCTACCTGGTAACCCACTGGGATCCCCTGTTTGGAGGACCCCTCCATTCCAGCCCTCATAATTCAACCAGATTATTCTTGAAGCTGGAAAGGGCTGTTAGGAATTCTCTCTTCCAGCAGAAGGTAGCAAACAAAGAACATACTTAGGGGACATATGGGAGGGGCAGTTATAGATATATAAAAAAGGCATCAGAATTGTTAAGATGGTACCTATCCCCCAGCCCCTGCTGTCTTCCACCCCGGAGGCTGCTCAGTGAGCGTCTAGCATGGCAGGAAGGACCTGCCACCCCTCGAAAGATCCCTTCCCCAACCTCCACCTCGAGCCCCTTCTACACTAATGTTTCTAAGATTTTAGAAACATCAGAAAAGTGAGATTTGGAGTGACCTAGACAGAAACTTAGGCTAACCCTCTTCATTTTACATAAGTAGAACTGTGATGGTTCAGTTAGTACTCTGTGAGTGATGGGATGGTCAGCCCGGAACCAAAACAGAGAGACCCAGGTGGGGAACAGGTTGGATTTGGGGCCATTTGAGTTTTGGTGGCCCTGTGTATTCAGGGCACCATGGCAGATTTGCTGCTGCAGGATCAGTCTGGGTTGGCAATATGGATTTGGGGAAATTGTGAATTGCTTAAGGGTTGCAGTTGGTGGTGCATCTGGGACTGGAGCACAGGTTTCTTACTTCCTCCTGGCCCAATTTTTCTGCCACATCCTGCTGCTAAAAGTGTTACTTAACTAGTTCTGTCCCACTAGCAGATTCTCTAATGAAGCACTGGAGCCATGATAATAGGTATTGTGTAGAGCCAGTAGCGATGCATAGTAATAGGGGAAAAAAATACCCAAAGGATGGGTTGTTAAGGTCAAGAAGGAAAAGTACCAGAATGGTGATTTTTAAGAAATTGTATTTGGTCTCTGACAGCTGCCAGAAGATCACTGTTAAGACCTGGGGAGAAGCCAGGCGCGGGGGCTCACGCCTCCAATCCCAGTGCTTTGGGAGGCCGAGGTGGATCACTTTTAAGACCAGCGTGGGCAACATAGCAAGACCCCGCCTCTACAAAATATTTTAAAATTAGCCCATGTGCTGGGGTGTGCCCGTAATCCAAGCTACTGGGGAGGCTGAGGCAGGGGGATCCTTTGAGCCCAGGAGTTCAAGGCTATAGTGAATTAGGATCCTGCCACTGCACTCCAGCCTGGGCAACAGAGCAAGACCCTGTCTTAAACAAAAAAAGAACTTGGGAACAGAGCCACCCGCAGTTTCTCTGTGCTCCATCCTAATATAGATGGTTTCCAATTTACAGTGGTTCAACTAAGGATTCTGTGGCTTTATGATGGTGTGAAAGTAATAATGCACTCAGTGAAAACCATACTTTGGGTACCCATGCGACCGTTCTGTTTTTCACTTTCAGTACATTATTCAATAAATTACGTGAGATATTCAATACTTTATTACACAATAGGCTTTGTGTTCAATGATTTTTGCTGAGCACGTTTAAGGTAGGCTAGGTTAAGCTGTGATGTTCAGTAGGTTAGATGTATTAAGTGCATTTTTTCTTTTCTTTTCTTTCTTTCTTTTTTTTTTTTTTTGAGTCAAGGTCTCACTCTGTCACCCAAGCTGGAGTACAGTGGTACAATGCAGCTTATTGCAACCTCAAACTTCAAATTGAAGACCCTTCTGCCTCAGCCTCCTGAGTAGCTAGGACTACAGATGCATGCCACCATGCCCAACTAATTTTTTTGTTGTTGTTTTTACTTTTTTGTAGAGATGGAGTCTTGCTTTGTTGCCCAGGCTGATCTCGAACTCCTGGCCTCAAGCAATCCTCCAGCCTCAGCCTCCCGAAGTACTGAAATTACAGGCATGCGCCACTGTGCCTGGCCTTAAGTGCATTTACAACTTGTAATAGGTTTATTGAGATGTAATCCCATCATAAGGAGCATCTGTACAACTATGTTCATTTTAGCAAATTTCCTGTTTTTATCAAGCAGTCTATGTACATAACACATATGTATTTTTATTTAGTTGTAATCACAGCTTGCTTATTCCTTTAAAGTCTGTTTACCTAACATTGTCGTTATAATTTTCCTTGTTTTTTATCTCATCTTCATAATTATCTTTTATAATGGCTGAACAGTATTCTAGAGTGTTGATGTGTCATAGTTCTGCGTCCCTGTGGTAGAGAGATGAGGCCGTCTCATCCCCCCAGCCCCGTTTCTCCAGTTGCACATCCTGCCTTCTGCTTCTGTTGATCTGTTGCCTTTGGCGGAGTATATCGAGGAAGGAAAGAGCCTAAAGGCTGTAATCCCATGATGCAGTTTTCGTTTTTTGTTTTTACTTTGTGTTATTGCTGTTGTGTGTGTCACACAAATACAGCTGCACAAAGAAAACAAAGGTACCCAGTTTACTGGGTTACGAGAAGGCAGACATCCTGGTACCACAACACAAGTCAGGGGAGAACCCTGCCCACCGCCCAGAAACCCTTAGTGTAACCTTGCCACAAGATCAACAATTACCTGACTTTATTGTGGCCACTTCCTTGTTCTTCTCTAGTTTTATCACCCAAGTGTGCATCCTTAGACATCGCAGTTTCATTTAGCTTTTAAGAAACACATGTCTTAGCCGGGCGTGGTGACTCATGCCTGTAATCCCAGCACTTTGGGAAGCCCAGGAGGGCAGATCACGAGGTCAGGAGTTCGAGACCATCCTGGCTAACACAGTGAAACCCCGTCTCTACTAAAAATACAAAAAATTAGCCAGGTGTGGTGGCAGACGCCTGTAGTCCCAGCTACTCGGGAGGCCGAGGCAGGAGAATGGCGTGAATGTGGGAGGCGGAGCTTGCATTGAGCCTAGATCGCGCCACTGCACTCCAGCCCCTCCAGCCTGGGCGACAGAGCAAGACTCTATCTCAAAAAAAAAAAGAAAGAAAAACAGGTCTTTTACATTTCTTTTAATCTGTAGATATCCCCTCTATCTCTTCTCTTTCCTAAAGAAATGGGATCATTTGGCTGGGTGCAGTGGCTCACGCCTCTAATCCCAGCACTTTGGGAAGCCAAGGTAGGCGGATCACTTGAGGTCAGGAGTTTGAGACCAGCCTGGCCAACATGGTGAAACCCCACCTCTACTAAAAATACAAAAATTAGCCTGGCTTGGTGGTGCATGCCTGTAATCCCAGCTACTCGGGAGGCTGAGGCTGGAGAATCGCTTCAATTCAGGAGGCAGAAGTTGCAATGGGTCTTGTTGCCTGGGCGACAAGAGTGAAACTCCATTTCAAAAAAAAAAAAAAGAAAGAAATGAGATCATTTGTCCTGACTGGTTCTCACAGGCTAAATCTTGCGGAGAGAGAGGTTGGGGAGCAAGGTTACATCTTAGGTGATGGGGTGTTCTTATCAGGAGGTACGTAATGTCTAGTTGTCTCCTGTCGTGATGTTAGTAGCCACTGATGTTCAGTACTTAGAGCCTACCACCCATTAGGGGTTGCAAAGTAATGATATTGCAGTTCTATTATTTCTTCTTCATTTATTTGTTGAAATACTTCAATAAAGAAAAACTCCACCGACCTACTGTTTTTAAAAGCTTTATTTAGATTCACATGCCATACAGTTTGCCTATCTAAAGTGTACAATCCAGCAGCTCTTAGTATATTCACAGAGTTGTGCAGCTGTCACCACAACCAATTTTAGAACATTTCATTTAAATCCCCCTTCCCCCTCACGAATAACCGTACTCCCCTTAGCTCTCATCCCCCAAACCCCTCTGCCTGAAGCACCCACTAATCTAATTTCTGGCTCTATAGATTTCCCTACTTTGGAGGTTTCCTTATAAACAGATCATCTGATGTGTGGTGGCCCTTGGTGTCTGGCTTCTTTCACTTAGTGTAATGTTTTCTAGGCCCATCCATGTGGAAGTGCGTATCAGCACTGCATTCTTTTTTACAGCCAAGGGATATTCCATTGTACAGTTACACCGCGTTTTGTTGAGCCATTCATCAATTGATAGATATTTGGGTTGTTTCTACCTTTGAATATGATAAATAATACTGCTGTGATCATTTGTGTACAAGTTTTTACATGAACGTATGTTTTCATTTCTCTTACCTAGAAGTAGAATTGCTAGGTCACGTGGTAACGAACTCTATGTTTAGCCGTTTGTGGAACTGCCAGGCTGTTTTCCAAAGCAGCTGCACGGTTTTACATTCCCTTCAGCAGTATATGAGGGTTTCTACTTCTCCAGCATTTGTTATGATCTGTCTTTTTATTTATTTATTTATGAGACAGTCTCACTCTGTCACACAGGCTGAGTGCAGTGGCACAATCTCGGCTCACTGCAACCTCCACCTCCCCAGTTCAAGTGATTCTACCACCTCAGCCTCCTGAATAGCTGGGATTACAGGTGCCCATCACCACACCCTGCTAATTTTTGTATTTTTATTAGAGGCGGGGTTTCACCATGTTGGCCAGGCTGGTCTCGAACTCATGATCTCAACTGATCTGCCTGCCTCAGACTCCCAAATTGTTGGGATTACAGGCATGAGCCACTGTGCCCAGCCTTTTTAATTATAGCCATCCTAGTGATTGTGACGTAGTATTTGATTGTAATTTTGATGTGCATTTCCCTAATGACTAGGGATACTGAGCATCTTTTCATGTGTTTATTGACCATTTGTATGTTTGGGGGGAACTAGCCATATATAACATCTGCCCATTTTTAAATTGGATATTTGTGTTTTTGTTTGCACGTCTAGATTTGCAAACGTGTTCTCCCATCTGGGTTGTCTGCGCTTTCTTCACATCTCGATGTCCTTTGAAGCAAAAAAAAAAAAAAAAAAAGTCTCCCATTTTGATGACGTCCAGTTTATTTTTTCTTTTGTTGCTTGTGCTTTTAGTGTCATAGCTAAGAAATCATTGTCTAATTCAAAGCCATGAGGCTTTATGCCTATGTTTTATTCTGAGAGTTTTATAGTTTTAGCTCTTACATTTAGGTCTTTGGTGCACTTTGAATTAATTTTTGCATATGCTGCCGTCTACTCTTAGGTTACCCAGTGCTGCAGTTAAAGGGAGAGTCATTGCTGGATTCTTTCCCTTTCTTTACCAGTTTCCATAATAAGGAGTTGCCACTGGAGTCATCGTATGGAGCTGGGTTTTTTATTTTTCTTTGTGATTATGGCACTTAGATTTAAACATATTTGTGTTCGGATCCATTGACAATGATGTCGTTTTATCTGAGAAGCATGTCTGCTCTGCTTGGGTGACTTTTAGGAAGCCTTTTCATTTGTCAAAGACTTTAGTACTCTTGCAGTGGTTTCTCATTCGAACTCTCTCTCAGTTTTCCCAAGGAGAGCTGGGGAGAGCAGGTATCCTGAGGTCCATTTTACAGGGTCAGGAATAGAAGCGTTAGGAGGAGTGACTTGTACGAAGTCAAGTGGCAGATGCAGGACTTGACCCCTTGTTTCTCCGACTGCTTTCTTGTGCTCATGCCCCATGTGTATACCACATACTCAAAACCTTGGCATGAACCTGGAATTTGAGTTTGAGTCCTGGTTCATGACCTGTGACTTCCAGCAGGTCTTTGGGTTTCCCTGAGAATTGGTTACCTACTTTGTGAAATCGGAAGGCTGGAAGAGCCGATTTCAGAGGATGAGCTTTCTTTCCTAAGTAAGGTTGCCTGCATTGAGAAACAGCCCAGCTTTCGCTATGCTAGAGTAAGGCCCTGTTATACCCTTCTTCAAGCATGTCTGATTTTGGCAAAGCTTATCTTCCCATGTAGGTGTTCATCCAAAAGTATTCTTTTTGTAAAAAGAGACTAGCAGAAGTTAACAGGGTTATCTAGATTCTTAACTTTATGCTATTATGTGGCATTTGAGTTTATTTAATCATGAGTTTGTATTACACTTATAATCAAACTAATTACTAATTTAAAAATTTGTGTGTGCTGACATGTATGCAGTTTACAAAGAGAAGTGGAGTTTTTTTTAACCTTTTTTTTCTTATCTAGCTGTCTCACCCTAAGTTTTTTCATCTTCCCAATTGTCTTTCAGAAACATGCCAAAGGCCAGGATTTGTTTGATCAGATTGTGTATCACTTGGACCTTGTGGAAACAGATTACTTTGGCCTCCAGTTCCTCGATTCTGCCCAGGTTGCGGTAAGTTATTGCTTTGATTGATTTCAGAACAGATTGGCTTGTCATTGCTAATTGCACGTCTACAGTTGCTAGAAATGGGTAGAGAAAAACAGGAGTAAAACTGTGACACTGTGCCAGTAACAGGCATTGGGATGGTGGTTGTGGTGCCCAAGTGCCATACATCACAATGCCTGTAGGATGCCTCACCCTTGAGGTGGCCAATAACCAGGAGAGGATGTGAATGGGATGCATTAGGGATGCATTATAAGGACATTTCTAGAAAAGGTAGAAAGAAGAAACATCATTACAGAAGTTCTTTTAGGCTGGGGGCAGTGTCTCATGCCTATAATCTCAGCACTTCGGGAGACTGAGGCAGGTGGATTGCTTGAGTCCAGGAGTTCAAAACCAGCCTGGGCCACATGGCAAAACCTCATCTCAACAAAGAATACAAAAATTAGCCAGGCATGGTGGTGTGTGCCTGTAGTCCCAGCTACTAGGGAGGCTGAGGTAGGAGGATTGATTGAACCCGGATGGTCAAGGCTGCAGTAAGCTCAATCAGTCCTGCCACCTCAGCCTCCCTAGTGGCTGTATTCCAGCCTGGGTGACAGAGTAAGACCCTGTCTCCAAAAAAAAAAAAGAAGGAAAAAAGAGAAGAAAGAAACTCTTTTAATGGTGCTTTTTTTTTTTTTAACCAGCAGAAGAAGCTGTGCCACCATCTTCTTGCAGAGTCTGCCTAGGTAGAAAGCAGGTGCTGTGAATGGAGCTGAATGCCAGCCAGGCTTAGTGGGATTGGGGGTGGATGGGGTCGGAGCAGGTCTCGGTGTTGCTGGGAACCATCTTGCAGG
The DNA here is from genome assembly GCF_001698545.2 of Rhinopithecus bieti. Taxonomy (NCBI): domain Eukaryota; kingdom Metazoa; phylum Chordata; class Mammalia; order Primates; family Cercopithecidae; genus Rhinopithecus; species Rhinopithecus bieti. Next base: position 262,769 of record NW_016827349.1, read on the forward strand.
TTCCAGGAGGCTGTGTTAGGTCAGCTCTTTACTTGCTTTGCCTGAGACAGAACTGTTCACAGTGGAGATGTTAGAATGAGTGAACTCCACACAGCTCAGACCCACTCTTTTTAAAAGCAGGAATGACTTCATAGTTCCCCTTCCCAGCAAAATCTAGCTTGGGGTTTCAAAGATAATTTATTCGACAATCTAAATCTATTTATGGAGTGCCCATTATGCACTGGGCCCTGTGCTGAGCGTTGCGGATAAAGCAGTGCACATAGATATGTCATATGCCAGATGGTAATAGGAGTCAAGAAAAATAAAGGCGAGGAAGGGGTAGCCGGGGGGAAGGGGAAGCACTATTTTAGACAGTGTATTGAAGGCTGGGTTCCCTGGTCAGGATGTTTGGGCTGGAGACCTGGAGCTCCTCATAATGGTTAAGGCTGTCTACTGGAAGATACTTACCAGATACTTCCTGATTGTATCTGGAAGTTGTCAGGTGAGATGTGACATTTGTAAGGTGAAGATGTACAAAATTATTGGTGCCTGGGAATTAGGTCTGCTGGAGAATGTTTGTGAGATGCTGAGTCCTTAGGTGACAGATTGGAATCTGGATGGGAATGCATTCTGGCTACAGTGCCTCTGGGGTGGACACTCCCACTGGGTGTCCCTGTGCAGATGTGTCCCTCAACCTCAGCCACTTCTTCTGCAACTTCAGGACTTCCTGTTGTGCCACCCCACCCCGCCCCAAACTGTGTCCTCCTCAAACTGTGTCCTCCTCGAACCCTCCTGGTTCCTTCTCACTTCTCAGACAGAGACTCTCACTCCACCCACCCGGCCCGGGAGAAGAGCAGAACAGCTTTTCCCTTTCCGCCTCTCAGTCCAGTTCTGCTTCCTATGAAGTTGGGCCGACCAGTGTCCTACCCTCTGACCTCATGACTGTCCTTCTCATCCCTCAAGGACTTTGGTGTCTCAGTTTTTCTCTTCCTCTGGGTAGCCTCAGGACTGAAGTTACTGGCCCTCCTGTATATTCTGGACAGTTTCCTGTCATTTAAGCTTCATTTGAGCAGATTGATGAGACCCACATAGATTCCCATGGGTCCTGTCACCACCCGCACTCCAAGATCCAGAATTCTGCCAGTCCCCATTCCAGGATAACTTCCCTTGATTCCTTCCATTTTCCCAGTTCCTCTCCCTCTGGACTTGGCCCACAGTGGTCCCCTTCTGCCCTTTCTCCCCTCCCAGCCTCCTCCTGCCCTGGCCTTCCTCCCAGCCCGAGCCAGGCCTAGGGCACCTCACCTGTGTCCTCACTTGGCCTTTGATTCTCCTGCCCCTGTGACTGTCCCCTGGCCTCCCCTTGACACGCAGGCCCATCTGTTTCCTCTGCGGCTTGTCCCAGCCTGCCAGGCGTTACTGTAGAGAGCTACAGTCTGTGCCTTCTGGCATCAGCACCGATCACAGGTTCAGCAGAGTCCAAGCCCCCTAGCTGCTCCCTGAGCGTCAGTAGCCCCAGATTGACTCTTGGCCACCCGACAGGTCCATGTCTGGATCTGAGCACCGACCTCTAGTCCAGTCCCCACAGAGACTTTGTTCCAGCAGTTGCCTCACCTACTGAGAAGACCGTGGTCGTTCATCTAAAACTCCTTGAATTTTCTTCCCCTACACCTCCGATTCTGTCCATCTTTTTTTTTTTTTTTTTTTTTTTTTTTTTTGTGCCTTACGTGAAGGGAGCATGCCTACTTCTCCATCAACTCTCTACACCTGCAGCGGCAGTCCTAGTTCCACTTGCTTCCTGAATGCCACATTTAGAGTTCTCTCTGTCCCCAGCATCCTCCACCTGTTTCCAGCATCTGCCACTCTCCAGCCCTCTTCTTCCCTGGAACTCTTCTTGATTCTGCCTTCTCCTATGTGTCTTAAAGCATGTGGTATTTTTGGCTTCAGAATATCTATGGCCCTGGACTAGAAGTCAGACTGGACCTCGTTCCTGGCTCTGCCTCTGACTCATTTGGTAGGCTTTACATAGGCTGCCTTGCTCCTCTGGCCTCTGTTTCCTCATCTGTAAAATGGGGTACTTGGACCTGTTCTCCAAGAAAACTTACAATTCTGATGTTCAGTCATTCTGAGTCTAAAGGGGAGGTTGGCCTGTCTGCTCCAAATGCCTTCTGTAGTTAGAAAGGAGAAGGGATCTTTCATTTCTGCCATTAGAACCTATGCCTCTTGCCTTGGCAGCATGTCCTCATCCCCAGTGACCCCTCATTAGCCACTCAGATTCCCAGAAAGCCAAGTCTGTGACTCCATTATGAAGGCCTTTGCCACGAGCCTCTGCTGACTTGGCTGGCAGGCTTTCCCGCCTGCCAGTGCCCTGTCACTGTGCAGCAGGAGGGGTGTTCACAGCAGGATACAGGCGGCTTTCCCAGGCCAGACACCTGCAGATGCTCAGGCTCTCAGGCCTTTCCAGCATCCAACTCTACGAACATGAGGCAAAAGCAGGTGGGAGGGCGGGGATCCTCATCTGCCTCCAGCTCTGAGAATGCAAGAACTGTGTGGCGGCAGCAGCTCCCAGGACCCTCTAGTCATTCCCATCTTTGCTTTCTGAGCTGGACTCCTTACAGGCTGGGTCTGATGATGCCTGCCCTTACCTCTGTGCCTTTGCTTGTGCTGTTACTGCTTCTGCTGTTTCTCACCTGTTTAAACTAAAGCCATCCTTCAAGACCATCTCAGATGACTCCCCCTCACCCTTCATGAAGCGTGTCCTGAACTTCCAAAGTGTTTTTTCTTCTGTGCCAATCTTATTTTGCCTTCTGTGGCCATTTGACTGTTTGGCCTTGGGTTTGTTAAGAGTGTGTGTGTGTGTGTGTGTGTGTGTGTATGTATATGTGTATGTGTGTGTGTATATATGTATATATACACACATTTATGTGTGTGCATATATATAGATTATATAAAAATTAGATCCTAAGACTTAGGACCTCCTCCTCTTAACTTGGTGATTCTTGGGGACAAGGCACATAATCTAGAACCTTTTTTAGCCCCAGAAGGAACCTGAGGAGAGCCATTTGTCAAATCTTTCTAGATCTTTCTTTTACCATCTTCTAGATGGTGAAACCAAAGCCCTTAGACCTTGGCAAGTCACTTAGTGAATAGCACAGCTTGGACTCAAACTCAAGTTTTGCCATTTCAAGTCTATGTGCTGTTCCTAGTACACCGTACTCTTGAGCCTCAGTTTCCTAGCTGTAAAGTGGAGGTAGCGTAATAACATCTATTTCATGGGGAATTTGAGGAGCTCAGAGAATTAACGGAGGAGAAAAATTTTTGTAACCAGGACATGGGTATGGGTCTCCTCTTTGTAGCTGGGCAGTGTGAGGGGGACCAGAAGTCATCACTGCCCCCGGCGTGAGCCTGCTAAAAAGGTACCGTTAGCTGATCGGAACCCGTAAGGCCCGCATTGCCTGTGGGAGAAGCCGTAGCCAATTTAAACAAGAGGCTTTGGGGAGAGCCTGCTGAGGTGGCTTTTGGGGTCACTGATATTCACAGGACCTGGGAGGTGATTGGATGTCATAGGAGGTGTTTCTGCGGACAGTAGGGTAATAGATGGACCCGGAAGGGAATGGTTCACTTGGCTATTGGCTTATTGCCCCATAATTGAGCCTCCTTCAAGCACTGGTATTCCCACCCAGCCCCTGACATGCAGATCAGAGGGTTGGCAGCTGCAGGGCTCTTGGCATGGCTCTCTGCATACCCAGCTTATATCCCCAGCTCCCTGAAAAGAGCCAGGCCTGGTTTCCATAGTGCCCTGCCCAGCCCTGAAGCAACTGTCAAAGTCATTTTTTTTTTTTTTTTTTTTTTCTTTTTTTTTTTGTAGACCCGGAGTCTCAGCTCTGTCGCCCAGGCTGGAGTGGCAGTTGGCCGATCTCAGCTCAGCTGCAAGGCTCCGCCTCGCCGTTTATCGCCATTGCTCCCTGCCTCAGCCTCCCGAGTAGCCTGGGACTCACAGGCGGGCCCGCCCCACCCGATCCGCTCCGGCTAGTTTTTGTGCATTTTTTTAGTAAGAGACTCCGGGGTTTCACCGTGTTAGCCAGGATGGTCTCGATCCTCGCTGACCTCGTGATCCGCCATTCTCGGCCTCCCAAAGTGCTGGGATTACAGGCTTGAGCCACCGCGCCCGGCCAAAGCCTATTGATATCACCTATTTTTAGCAGTTGGGACTAGGACCTCCTGTTTCCCTTTTCCATGTCAAAACAGGAGGCCATCCAGGAACCCACTCTGCAGATTTCACTTTGGTACAGCTCAAAGCAGGGGCTGGGAGTCTGTGTTTATGTATCAAAGCTTGCTTCTGAGAGCCAAGGTCTCAGGCCTGCACAGTCTCACTTTCCCACTGCCTGATCAGGATAAGTGCTGTTTACCCAGTTCTCACCCTGAGCCCGGCACTGAACTGCAGTCTTTGTGTAACTCTTGTTTAACATTCATCCACTGGTCTATAAAGTAGGCCATAAAACAGAACCATTTTACAGATGATGAAGCTGAGGCTCAGAGACACTAGTGTTCTTGAGAATGTTGTAAAGGTTAAAGCCAGGATTCAGAACTTGGTCTCATTCCAAAGTCCAGTACTTTCCACTTGGCTATATGACTCTGATATGCACTTGGTTCATGTGTACATACGTATATAGAAGCAAGAAAGGGAAGGTTCAGTCAATACCATTCAGCCAACTTTGATTTGGAGCTCACTCAGTGCTGAGCTCTGTGGTTGCACAAATGAGCTGGATATTGTCCCTGCCTGCCACATTCTGTTGGGAGACACAGACAAGTAATCCCCTGAACTACAGTGTATTCAGTCCTCTAAAGGACCAGTGTAAAGGTTCCTCTGTGTCTGGAGGAGGGATTGTCTACATATTATTGATAAAATGAACAAGATATCCAAGAGGAAGGGTGAACAGATGTGGGCCACAGAGAATGAGAGGACTTTGCCAGGCAGAGGAGGGGCAGGGATTTTGGGCAGTGGTAATAACAGCCCCACCAAGCAGGAGCCTCCCTTCCTCTCTTGGGAGCAGGTGTCCTGGAGGGTAGATGTGGCCACCATTAAGTCCTTCCCTAAGCTGCTTTTCAACATGAAAAGGGAGCTTTTTCTGATGGTACATTTTGCAGTAAAGAATCCAAAAGAGATGATTTTGACCTTTGTCTCAAGTCTTGTCAGATGTGTGTCCTCTGGCCTTTTTAGTGTAGAATCTGGCAATGAGAGGTGCAGGGCTGCATAGTGAGGCTGGTACATATATATGGCGCCTGCTGGGAGGGTTCAGTGGCCGCTAAAGGGACTCGTGCAGCTCCTTTGGCTTTGCTTTAATGATTGTTCTGAATGTCGTCACATTTGCCACTTGTGTGGACACTATTGGGTGCTCTTGCCATCTCAGATGTAATTATAAGAAGAAAAGAGTGACTACTAGGTATACCTGGAGGGGACATAGGAGAGTTTAAATGCTAAGAGTAGAATCTGTGTTACAACTGCAGGAAATCAGACAAAACCCCTTCCTTCCACCCATTTGGTTCAGTGCAGTTTCCATAGACAGTGCTTAGGGGATAATTCTGTTCACAGGGGCTGAAGCTGAGGCTCAGGTACCCGGGCTGTGAGGTGGGCTGGCCGGGGGCTGGTGGGCTTGCTTGTGGCCACACATCAGGTGAGTGGCAGAGCTGCGACTTGAACCCTGATATTCTGCCTCCTTGCATGGTGGTCCAAAGAAATGTAAACTGGGCTCAAGAAATGCCACAGGGCCTGGTGTGGTGGCTCACATCTGTAATCTCAGCACTTTGGGAGGCCTAGGCAGGTGGATCACCTGAGGTCAGGAGTTCAAGACCAGACTGGCCAACATGGCAAAATCCTGTCTCTATTAAAAATATAAAAATTAGCCAGGCGTGGTGGCACATGCCTATAACCCCAGCTACATGGGAGGCTGAGGCAGGAGAATCACTTGAACCCAGGAGGCAGAGGTTGCAGTGAGCTGAGATCATGCCACTGCACTCCGGCCTGGGTGACAGAGTGAGACTCTGTCTCGAAAAGAAAAAAAAAAAAAAAGGAAATGCCACAGGCCTCTCTGCAGCCTGTGTCTGAATGCTGGGAGGCAGGCCGAGTGTTTTCCTGCCCATGTGCAAATACTGGTGCTGAATGGGAAGCTGCTAAAGGGGTCTCCACCACTGATTTAGATGATTCCAAGGAAATCATCTCACACCAGCAGGTAGCTGGTGTTAAGTGAGTTTATAGGGCTTTGTCATCATGGGGAGCAGGAAAGATCCGCCATAGGCAGAGAAGGCACTTTAAGCTAGTCTGTGGTGTGGAAACCTGGAGTACTGGATGCTGACACTGACAGGGCTGTGAGTTTGAATTCCAGCTCTGCTTCTTTTCAGGGCTGCACCTCCCCCACCCCAGCCTTAGTCAGAGGATGGATGTGATACAGTAAACTCCAAAGGCATTCATCCCCTTGTTCCTCTTTTCATCCTTTGGGTACAATTTGATTATCTCTTCAGATTCCTTCCAGCTCTAGTTTAAACACAAACTATATATATATAAATTTATATATTTATTTATTTATTTGAGACAGAGTCTTACTCTATCACTCAGGCTGGAGTGCAGCTCAACTCACTGCAACCTCTGCCTCCCTGGTTCAAGGGACTCTCCTATGGGTATGCGCCACCACGCCCGGCTAATTTTTGTATTTTTAACAGAGATGGGATTTTACCATGTTGTCCAGGCTGGCCTTGAACTCTTGACCTCAGGTGATCCGCCTGCCTTGGCCTCCCAAAGTACTGGGATTACAGACGTGCACCATATGCCTGGCCTATTTTTAATATACATAGGGTCTTGTCGCCACCCAGGCTGGAGTGCAGTAGTGTGATCATAGCTTATTGCAGCTTTGATCTCCTGGGCTCAAGCGATTCTCCCACCTCAGCCTCCTCAGTAGCTGGGACTACAGATGTATGCCACCATGCCTAGCTATTTTTTTTTTTTCTTTTTGAGACGGAGTCTCGCTCTGTTGCCCAGGCTGGAGTGCAGTGGCCGGATCTCAGCTCACTGCAAGCTCCGCCTCCCGGGTTTACGCCATTCTCCTGCCTCAGCCTCCCGAGTAGCTGGGACTACAGGCGCCCGCCACCTCGCCCGACTAGTGTTTTGTATTTTTTTAGTAGAGATGGGGTTTCATCGTGTTAGCCAGGATGGTCTCGATCTCCTGACCTTGTGATCCACCCATCTCGGCCTCCCAAAGTGCTGGGAGTACAGGCTTGAGCCACCGCACCCGGCCTATGCCTAGCTATTTTAAAAAGAAAGAAAAATTTGTAGAGATGGGGTCTTGCTATGTTGCCCAGGCTGATCTTGAACTCCTGGGCTCAAACGATCCTTCTGCCTCAACCTCTCAAATTGTTGAGATTACAGGTGTGAGCCACCGTTCCTGACTTAGGTGCTCTTTATAAGCCAAGAAAATTTGCAGGTACTAGAAATCCTATTATGAGTTTTATCACTCAGACTTAATGGTGAAGGCTCAGGAGATGTTCCGGCAGAGAGTTGTTAGATGCTGTTCAACTCCTGAGCTGCTCTGAGGCCTTATAGTTCCACTGCTCCTATGTAGATTTGAGATGATTACATTCTACAACCAGGCTTATGGGTGTCATATTTCCAGAATTGAGGTACTATTGGAACAGATGGGCCTTGCCAAGATCATCTCGCACATCTTGATTTATAGAAAGGATTTTGCCAGATGGACTTGGATAAGAAATTCAGATTAGAAACCACCTAACACCCGTTAGAGTGTTTGAGTAAAATGTCCTGCCATTTGAACTCAGAAATGCACCTGTCTGTTTCCAGTGACTGGTTTAATGGTCTGCTAAGAGGGCCGGAGCCATTTGCCTTGGCGTTTACCCACAGGCAGCATGGCTATATTTAGCCAGGCCACAGGTGAACATCTGAGACAGGTCCCGCTGCTGCTGAATACTGTCCTCAAAGCCGAGCGTAGGATACAGTTTACTAAATGCTACATTGGGCTTTCATTGCCCCAGTGTTCAAGTCACAAGGCGGTCTTGTGGGATAAAATACGAGCGATCAGAGTCTCAAAGGCCCCTGCAGCTAAGAAGAAAGTCAGATCATTTTGAACTGGTTGGATACAAGATAAGTTTTGTCATCTTTCATTTTAGGATTGTGACTGGGTTTCTTATTGCCTCTGATGCAGGCAAGCAAAACCTGATCCCATCATCAAGGGGTCAAGGAGCTTTTAAAATGAGGAAGCCGTTTCTGGTTCCATTCTCGGCTTCACTAGCCCCAGACTTTTCATAGGCGTCTATCCTGGCAGGTCCTGCTTTGGGCAGGACTCTGTGGCTGAGCAAGAAGGATGGAGCCCAGCCTACAATGGCTGAGGGGGTGCCTTTTACAGTGTGGCCAGAGGGCAAAGCAGTCAGCCGCCCCGTACCAGTATCTGGCTGTGGTCTACCTGTGAATGCACACCAGCCACAGATGTTTGGCCGTTTCACCTCTTGGACTAGCCTGTAAAACCTGAAATTGCTTGAGATTTTGCTCAGCCCAAACAGCAGTTTCGAGAAGGGGCTGTGGATGTTTCAAGATCTCCAAGATCATCAGAACCTCTTCCTGGGTAGGAGAGGATGTAGAAAACGTCAGTACTAAATATTTAACGGGCACGCTGGAAGCATTTATGAAAACTGATGCTCTGAGATTCTGTTTAATATCTTGGGTGTGACCTGAGTTTTGACTTTTTCAAAGTTCCTCAAGTGATGGTAATACTAATACACAGCCAGGATGGAAAAGCACAGCTGGGGAAACTGCACAAGTTGGACTTGGCTGAAGATGAGACTTTGACAGTAGAGGAAGAGGAAAGGGAGGCCTCAACTTGTTCTACTCAAAATAGTGGTGAGGAGACTTAAGAAAGGAAAGAAATGGAACAAGCTTCTTTAAGTGATAAGCCTATCATGGGCTAATTAGACTAGGGGATGAGTGTTGAATTATTTTGAAAGTGAGAAGAACAGGTTTAGTCATAGCCATTAGCATGTTACTTGGTAGGAAAGTAAATATTAGGCTTAAATCAAGTCTGTATCAGCCCCCTCCAGGGGCTGAAGTTGGGGGTTTTCAGCTTGTTGGAGGGCACTAGCAGCGTCTAATTCTAATGAGGTGAACTCATAAAACAACAAATGAATATGGACGTGACAACGCAGCCCACCCCCTTAAAATAATATTCTCATTGAAATAAACAATTAGGCAGCAAGGTAAAAAGAAAGTAAATGACATTCACAGCCCCACTGTCCAAAAATCACCTCTACAATTCCTTCTGGACATATCTAGATAGAAAATAATAATTTTATACAAATGAGATTCCACCTGATTTTTTTTTTTTTGTCATGTAACATTGTGCTGTGGATCTCTTGCCACATCAATAAATACAGGCCTACATCAGTTTTAAATAGTATTTCATTATATGGATGAGCCATTTTCTAATCCATCTCTGTTGATGGACATTTAGGTCATTTCCAATTCAAAGCTATTAACAATGAGATAAAGCATCCTGCACATGTGCGTCTGAGATACGCATCCTGGTGTGGTGACATTACGTGGCTACCTAGCCAGGAGTGGAGATGACAAAAGCCCCACAACCCACGTTCTCCCATTGCACTGCCCCCAGTGTATTGTGTAATAAATCATCTGTTATTCGCTTTTGGTTTCCTTATCCCCCTCCTCCCACACAGTCATAATGGCCTCTTTGGTTAGGTGTGGAGTACACTGTCTAGGTGGAGTCCTGCCCCTCCTCATTATTAGACTGTGCAGGGCGCAAGTGTGTCTGAAAGCCCATTGGCAGTCAGCAGAATGGCCTCTGACTGAGTAACTCGTGAGAAGCCCACTCTGCTTGTATCACCCCAGCCGTCTTTCTAGCAGGGAAGTTTCAGCATGCATTAGGTCCACATAAAGTGATGGGAACAGTCCCTACTTGCCTCACTTTAAAAAATAATTTATATTTAATATTTATTTCTCAAGAATCTAACAGGGGCCTTCTGGGTGCCATACCTCGTGCCTGGCACAGGAAACAGTCACAATTAAGTACCCGGTCCCTGGCCTCCAGGAGCTGACGTCTGCACAGAGGCGCTCAGTAGAATACTCCTAAATGCAGTTCTCCATGGAAGTTAAGTGGCTGAGGCTCCTCAAGACAGCAGTATCAATGACTTTGACTTCATAGGGAAACTTTTATATGAGGCAGATGGTTTTGTAATCTCCTTAGATAAGACTGAAGCAGTTCTTTTGGTCAAAGCTAGAGGAAGTTAAAATGCCCTCATTGACCAGAGCAAAATGATCTTAGGCAAATCCCTGCCTGCCTTTGCATTTGCAGTGTGGCTCATTTTCCTGGCGAAAGAATAAAGGGGTTGTGAATTTTAGTTCTGTACTTCAAAGAGTTTAGGATGACAACCTCAAGACCAGTGCACGATGAGAAATTATTGGTATCCTAGATTGTACTTTTTGCTAGATTGATGGAGACCTGGAATGCTTGGAGAAGATTGGCTGTAACTTGAGAAACTCAGAAGGAAAAGGCAGTTGGTGGCTCTGCTGATCAATTAGTTAAGGGATTTTATGTTCTTTCAGGCACCACTTTGTAAAACTTCCAGAAACTAGGGAGTCCCCTCCACAGAAAAATGCATATATATGCATAAACATTGACTTTTTTTATGCCATCCCGAGCAGTTTGCAGATTCTCAGCCTAAAAGCCCATGATGTGATCCAAACCCTGGTTTTTATGGGTAGAATTACTAAGGTTTTTAGAGGAGGGTAACTGTGAGAGCTGAATAACCTTGCTGATGAACTATTCCTAAAGAAACTGTTTTTTCTTTCTTTCAGCACTGGCTGGATCATGCCAAACCCATAAAAAAGCAGATGAAAAGTAAGTAAGCAGAATTTAGCCCACTCATTTCTTTCTTTTTTTCTGAGAGTAAACTCCTTTGCCAGTGTTTTGAGGTGTTATGTTTTCATTAGAACTTGGAAGCATTTTAAAATCAATTCAGTATTAAGTGGACGATTTTAATTTCTTAAGGCTAGCCAAAGATGAGAGTTTAAAATTTGAATAAAAGTGTTTAGTGGATATTGAAAAAACCGACTGTGCTCTCATTTGAAATCAGACGCCTCTGCCAGTGAGCACTGATTAATCTGCTATTCAGAAACTCAGCTTTATACCTATTATATCTACTTTCTAATGAATTACAACATAGTCTCAGAGGATGAGAGAATAGGAGGGATCTTTGATAGTCTGCTACAGCTTTCTCAATGTACAGGTGTGGTAACCACATTTTTAAATGTTGTTTATGCTTGGGTAATTTTTAAAAATTCATATTCTCTTAAAAGTGCTTTAAAGTGTTTTTAGATAACAGAACACTTTGCATCACTTTCCTTTAGCCCTTGTACTTTGTACTTTGTAAAAACTAGCTGTCAGTTTGGAGTATTGTGGCATCAGGGTGAAAGTAAAATGTCAGCTTTTAGGTAATCCATCTAGATCACTAGGGTTTTCTCCTGGAATGAGGTTACTAGCTAAACTATCTTAGTCAACACAAAAGTCCATCTGTCTCAGTTTCCCTGACGAGGATTGAAAAGAATTGACCAGGGTTGCGTGCCCAGTTATGCTGTCCTGATGTCGTGCTAGATGTTATAGATTTAACGCGCTTTTCCTTTTGTCCATCCTGTGATCTTCAAAACTGGGGGAAAAACATCTTCAACCTTCCATCTCCAAATGTTTAGTTGGACCTGCTTATGCTTTGCACTTTCGAGTTAAATACTATTCTTCAGAACCAAACAACCTTCGTGAGGAGTTTACAAGGTAGGCCACGATACGGAACAATCTCCCGCCCAGCAGTGCTTGCCTTATGTGTCATTTATGACTCTTCTCAATTGTGGGTTTGCCTCTCCTTCTGTCTGCCGTCTTTCTGTTTCTCAGCAAGAGTTATTAGTATTTTTCCAGTGCTTCTGTATTCCGTTAAAAATCCGTAACTTTGCTTAATTTGACATTTTTTTCTGAGTGAATAGAAATTAGAAGATACATTTTCTTGTCACACCTCTATTTTCTTGGACCCTGGATAAATTGATTGGTTGCTCTGTGGCATTTTATTTTATCTCAACTACAAAAGGGAAGGCAGATACTGGAAAAGCTTTTCTCAGTCCTAAATCGCCATCTTATGTTTTAAGGGATTGCAAAATACTCTCTTGATTGTTATAATGCAAAGAACCCTCTTAAAAAAAAGAACATAGTAATTGCAGCAAAGTTGTTAAAATCCCTTCATGTTATCTTTTAGCTCCCCTGAATTTCTTTTCTTTTCTTTTCTTTTTTTTTTTTTTTTTTGAGACAAAATCTTGCTATGTTGCATAGGTTGAAGTGCAGTGGCATGATCTTGGCTCACTGTGGCCTCTATCTACCTCCTGGGTTCAAGTGATCCTCCTGCTTCAGCCACCTGAGTAGCTGGGATTACAGGCGCAAACCATCACGCTCTGCTAATTGTTGTATATTTGATTAGAGACAGGGTTTCGCTGTCTGAGACCAGGCTGGTCTCAGACTCCTGACTTCAACTGATCTGCCCGCCTTGGCCTCCAAAGTGCTGGGATTACAGGTGTGAGCCACCGTGCCCGGCCTGAATTTCTTTCATGTTTTGTTTGCCCATGTCTATGTCTTAGACTTCAGAAACAGGAAAGAAGAAAAAAAAATTTGAGTAACATTTTAAATGTGGAGTTTCCCTCTAGCCTCTCTTGCATCAGTGAAATTCTTTACAAAGTCTTTTCCTGCTTTTGATATCCCCAGAGCCTCCTTGTCATTGTTTGTGTGATGGAGTGTAGTGGTGACATGTAGGCTGCTGGGTGATTCTTAGGGAGATGATCACCCATGAGTAATGCCTTAAAGACTGACTGGTTATCACCATTTCCCCTGGGGCTTTTTTTTTTTTTTTTTTTGAGACAAGGTCTCGCTCTGTCACCCAGGCTGGAGTGCAGTGGCGTGATCACAGCTCACTGCAGCCTCAACCTCCCAAGTTCAAGTGATCCTCCCACCTCAGCCTCCCTAGTAGGTGGGACCACAGGTGTGTGCCACCATGCCTGGCTAATTTTTTGTATTTTTTAAATAGAGACAGGGTTTTGTCCTGTTACCCAGGCTTCTGCTGGGCTGCTATGGTTAGGTTTTCCTATAGGAATCAAGAGTTCTGGCCATGTTAATATTGTGTCTCTTGTGAGATGACTATGCAAGATGGTATCCTGAGTTCAGAAGTGAAGTTCAGTGGTGGCCAAGCACCAGTCAGGAAGCAGGAACATTCTGGAATGTACTAGAGCCTTCACCATGCCTGATCTTGATTTCTGACAAACAGTCTGTCTAGTGTTGCTCCTCAGAGTCCTCTATGAATGCTGCTTCTAGCTGTCATCAAAGCTGTTGTCTTTTAACCCGGGTTGTGTGAATCAGAAACACCCGGGAAGCTTTTGAACAGCTCAGATTCCTAGAGGCCACTCTTGTGTGTAGGATTCTGTTTCCATAGGTAGGGAGCAGAGCACAGGCAGGTTTGGTATTTACAAAGCATTGTGAGTGGTTCTGATGCCTACATCCTCCTGGTAAAAAAAAAAAAAAAAAAAAGATACCCCTCTTATTTAAGCCAAGACATTTATTTTTTACCTGAGTAAACCCCATGCGTGTTATTTGCTGGCTTCTTTCTCATTTTTTGTTACCCCTCTAACCATTGGCAGTCCAGTGCCGGGATTTTTCTTGTTTCGTGTGTGCGCGCGCACGCGCGCGCCTGTTTTGTGTTTTAAAAGAGTCTGCAGTTACACTGCATCAGGGGAAAAGAATCCCCAAGCAGTTTCTGACTAGAATCAGCTGCAGACTTTTTGTTACAATCCATGGTAGCAGATCTGGAATCAGCTGGTGGAGCTGGCTGAGAGCCAGACCCTGCGGCCCCACCCTGCCTGTGTTATTGGACATGTTGCATGTCCATGTGCCGTGTTCGGCTCTCTTCTCCAGCACTGAGGGGGTTGTGGAGGCTGTCATTGGACCGTGCCGTGTATCATGTTTCATCCTACAAGTATCTTGCGAGTTCCCCACATGCACTCACCTTCCTAGCTAGGTTCTGGGATGTCTTCCTGGAGACCCAAGAGGAGATGCTTCCACCAAAGTTCTCATTTGATTTGGACTCCTATTTTACAATACAAAACTCCATGCCGTGTGTGGGGTGGGGTTTGCAATGGGAAGCTGGGGATTGGGAGCGGCTGGGAAAGAGTTACCCTCTATTGACTTTTGTATATGTTTGTCAGGTACCTGTTTGTTTTACAACTCAGGCATGACATTCTTTCTGGAAAGTAAGTATGTTTTTGTTCTGACTCTTAACCCAGGATAGATCATAGTGTATTTCAAAATAATTCACTGTTTTAACTCTTTTACCCTTGTTCCCTTTTCAAAATTCAAAAAAAGTGCACCAGGCATTGTAAAGTGAGTCTAATACTTGTATCACTGTCATTATCATCCTATTTTAAATGATTACTATATGGCTTGAAGCATTTCCAAGACCATTTAATATCTTAAGTGATGTGTATTTGGGAATAACTCTCTCCCTGATCACATCACTGTCCCATTCATAATGGCTTTTGTCGTATTTGCAAGCAAGATACGTTATTAGTATGTATACACTTACAAGTATTTGGACAGTCAAAAAATGTCATTCATCACCATCTGCATATAAGAAATGGAAAGAGGTTATGTTCTGATTCCAATAGAAAGTTTTAGACATCTCATCTCACTTCCTTTTCTCCCCTTAAAAATGGCTTTATTTACTAGGCCTCTGGCAACACACAGTGATCATTGAGCACAAGAAGCATTGGCACTGAAGTGGTTGATTTCGCATGCAGTATTAATTTACCGTAAAGATAGGAGGTTTCAACAGGCGTAGCTTTTATAACTGTGTCATTTTTCAGCATCTGTATTGAATATTTTCTATTACATGAAAAACTAAGGCTATATTGAGTCTAAAAAGTAACCCCTGCTATTGACAAGAATACATTCTGATTTTGAATATAATCTGAAGGAAATTTAAAATGTAATTTCCGAATTTGCAAACTCTCTATAGAATATGTGCTATAAAAACCTCAGTGAAATGTACTCCATAGACCAATAGAACAAGTAGATTGTACAGTGTATACATTTGCCTTATTCAGCCATGCAATACAGACCTTTGGTTGGTGTGTGTATTATGAGTGTGTGTACTTTTTTTTAAATCCTCTCTCTCTCCATACTGTGCTCCTCATACTAAAGGCTGTGTAACTCTAGAAATTGTCCTCGGTTTGGAAAAATATTAATGGCAACACCTTGCATTTGTATAGTACTTTGTAGTTTACATGCAGTTTAGCCTGCTTTGTACTTCAAAGCAGAATGGTGTTCGAGTCCCAATATTGCTCCCTTCCAGCTGGATGACCTGGGGCAAGAGCCCTTAACACTGAGTTCCTCATCTATAAAATGGGAGATGGTTCGGGGGAGCCCACTGGCAACACCCATCCTAAAGGTTTACAAACTTGATGCATTGACCAAATTGGATAATATAAATGAAAAGGCTTTGAAAACTATGAAGTGCTATACCAATGTATGTCATTATTATTTTTCTAACCAAATTTGAAATATTACGTATGAATGAGATCACTGAATCTGCAGTAGTACTCCTCTATGGCTATGCCTTAGATAGACTTAGAATGCTGAGTATATCCAGCCATCCTGGCAGTATTCGATATAGTGTCTCTGTGTTTATTTTTAACGCTATGACCTTGTTTCAAGAAAGATTTGAAGGCAGCTTTAAAAGATGCAGATACTATATCAAGATAAAATAAATTTAAAATATGTTTAAATATAATAAGGCAAAGGGAACACTTTTCATTCTGTTTTCCAAACTTTTCCATTCTTGCCAAATTCAGTAAAATTGTACACGATTGATAGAAACTATATCTACGTTGGGTTATTTTGCCCTATGATGAGAATCGACTTTGGGAAATTTGTAGTGCAAATCCGCTTGTTGCATTCTTTAGTGTAGACAGCAAAAATGTAAACTAAGAATACAAATCTAAATATCGCTACCTCTTGAAAAATGATTTTAATGACATTTTATATGGTTGTGAGTACTTAAGTTCCTATTTTGAATTAATTTCATTTTATTTTTTTCAAGATTGAAATGCCCTTATGAAACAGCTGTGGAGTTAGCTGCTCTCTGTCTACAAGGTACGTTAATCTTTAGTAGTAATTAGCATTTTAATGTTACTGCTTTTTATTTCAACAAATGAGTGTCCACAGTATACCAGGCCCAGAGCTTAGCTTTGGGGATATAAATGAATATGACATGGTCTCTGTCCCCAAGTGGCTTGCAGTCCAGTGAGGAGGGCAAGGAGTAGCAAGGACTGCAGTGCAGTTCCTTCAGGAACAGAGACGTGCAGGAGGTTTGGACAAGGAAGGCCCATTGTGGGGATGAGAAGACCATGAGTCAAGGAACCAAGGCACAAAAGTGCAGAGAGGTTAGAAGCAGTTGAATGGTGCTGCAGAGTGAAGTTCAAGAATTTGGACAGGTGGATGACCTCGGGCCCCATTTAAAGAGAAAGAATTTCATGCAGTCAGTAGTGACACCTTTGAAAGCTCTTAAGAGGCAGCAGGCCTGGCCGGATATGCACTTTAGAAAGGCCACGTTGGCTGTATGGGAAGAAGGGATTGGAGCAGGACCGAGACTGGGACTGGGAGCCCAGTGAGGAGGTGCTGCTGTAACAGAAGGGAAAGGAAACTGACTAGGGCAGGGGCTTGCATGCACATACACACACACACATACATACACACACACACACACACACACACACACCAAGAAATAGCATTATAGCATTGGCAGTACAAGGAGAAGTAATTGGTGATTAGACTTAGGTGTTGAGGGAGGAGTTTGAGATGATTCTCAGGCTGTTTCCAGGGATGGATAGAGGTTAGAAGAGGTGAGCTCCAGTGGAGGAAATGGTCTGCATTGGGCCTCTTGGCTAAGAGGTTCTAGAAGCTCCAGCAGGTTCTTGAGTACCTGAATCTGGCTCGCTCAGAGAGGTCAGGCTGGAAGCATTAATGTCAGGGCTGGCGGGGTGCGAAGGGTATTTTTGCATGTGAGTGGGAACTGGATGGTAAGAGGTCTGCCTGCATGATTGTCAGTGTTGGCCGTTTATCTGTGTGATGCCCTGGCGGTTTGTAGTTTCGGATGCAGAAGAAACACTTGCTAAAGTCTCTAGCACTAATTAAGAGAATACTAATGTGCAACTGCACATCGGGATTTCATTAGTACATCAGATAGACATATGTTGTGCACTTGTTTGCCAGTGTGTTCATCAGCTTCTACTGGATTATGGATTATGATATATTCATTCATCATTAGCAATTATTTATGAACACCATAATGAGAATTGACTTCTCACTTTTGTGTTTGGCCAGTTTTTAAAAGTGGAACTGAGAGGTTTTTTCAAATTATAAAATTAGTACATACTTACTACAGAATATCAGGACAGCAACCCACCAATCAGACAAGTAGAAGGAAGGAAAGAACCCACTGTCCTACCAGCCACAGGCAACCAGAATTTCTGTCTGTGAGTTTTGAGTGGACTTTTGAAAATGTGATTTTTATCAGTCATCTGCAAATTTTTATGTGTTTTTTAACTTGGTATTTTAGTATGTGTATTTTGTCATGTTTACACTCATAAAGATGGTTTTTAATGACCGTAGGATGCTCCCATGACCTGAAACTTCTATTCCTCAGTCACCTTTTAATTCCTGTTGTCTTGAACTCCTGGCCTCAAGCGATCCTCCCACCTCAGCCTCCCAGAGCACCTGGAATTACAGGCATGAGCCACTGCACCCAGACTCTTAATTCTTATTATCTAATGGGGACTTGGCATGTAGTAGATGCTTGGTAAGTGCAGAGTGAGTTGAATGAATGAGATTGGAGAGATCTTCTCACCCCACCCCCGCCAAGAACTTTAAAGGCAGAGCCTTTAAACTGGTGGTAGAGTTGATGGTAATGTCATCTATAGCCATCTGTGCCAAATACAGTGCTTCCTATGTATTTTTCTGATATGACAGTCTTTATGGCAAGTGCTAATAATGACAGGCATGGCTTGGAGAACATGGCAGTGGCCTCTGCACTCCGGCCACTCACCCACTTAGCAAGCGGCTTTCCTCTACCCTAGAGTTCCTGAGCTGCCAGAGGTCACACCATCAGGCTTGACAGCCCAGCAGTAGATGTCAGGGTGTCATTAATGAGACAAAAGCATCTATGTCAGACGCAAGGCCATTAATCCACTGGAAAGGTTTCCTCTTAAAGCCATTGGCACAATATTGCAAGCTTGTACGTTGTCCTGAAAGATCAGAGGATGAGGTGCACATATTACCATCCCACCCCATTGTAATGAAGCCCTCACCATACTTAACAGAGTAGTGTAGAACCAAAACCTTGCCCCAGAGCTGAGACAGACACAAATAAGGTCAGTTCTCTGTGATCTTTCTTGGAGAAATTATCCATTTGAGCTGAAATCAAAATGTCAGTGTGATTTTAAGATACAATTGTTGGCGGGGCGCGGTGGCTCACACCTGTAATCCCAGCACTTTGGGAAGCCGAGGCGGGTGGATTACCTGAGGTCCAGAGTTCAAGACCAGCCTGGCCAACATGGCAAAACTCCGTCTCTACCAAAAATACAAAAATTAGCCATGCATGGTGGTGGACACCTGTAATCCCAACTACTTGGGAAGCTGAAGCAGGAGAATTGCTTGAACCCAGGAGATGGAGGTTGCAGTGAGCCAAGATCGCACCACTGCGCTCCAGCCTGGGTGACAGAGTGAGACTTCATCTCAAAAAAAAAAAAAAAAAAAAAAAAACAATTATTATGTCAGAAAGAAATAAAAAGACTTGGCTGGGCATGGTGGCTCATGCCTGTAATCTCAGCACTTTTGGAGGCTGAGGTGGGTGGATCGCTTGGGCCCAGGAGTTTGAGACCAGCTTGGGCAACATGGCAAAACCCCGTCTCTACAAAAAATAAAAAAATTAGCCAGGTATAGTGGTGTGCACCTATAATGCCAGCTACAGACTGAGCTGGGAGGATCACCTGAGCCAGGGGAGGTTGAGGTTCAAGGTTGCAGAGAGCTGTGATCACGCCACTGCACTCCAGCCTGGGCAACTAAGAGCCTTTCTCAAAAAGAAAAGAAAAGGAAAGGAAAGGGAAAGGACTGAAGACTTAGACACAAGAGGAGGCTCTTGTTACATTGTCCCTCCGTGCCCCCTCTTCCCAACCCCGTTCTGTGAGTAAATGCTACAGCCTGCTTTCCACTTCAACCACAGCTGAGCTAGCTCGTCTGGGACTCTAAAGATCACTAGAGCATCTCTGCAGGTTTGAATAAAAAGGAAGGGTTGTGTTTCCTCCTGTGCTTGAGCCTTGAAGACATGTCTTGCTGTGGTTGTCCTCGGTGCCTCCTGAGTTGTGATACAGTGGCCCTGCGGGGTGGCTGTGCTCTTTTGGGAACTAAATTTGTAGTAGATTTAAAAATTAAACCAAGTAAAAGGAAAAGAAGGGGAGAACTAATAGGCCACTCGTCTGTTGCACGCCTGTGCTCTTGTTTCATTCTTGTAACAATTCCCGTTTTACAAATCAGGCACCGGAGACCCAGAGATGTTAAGTGACTTGCCTGCAGTCACACAGATAGATTATGTTAGAATTGGGATCCAAGCCCTCTTGTGTCTGAGCTGTTTCCACCACCCTCCACGGCCTCCTAGAGCTGAGGCCTGGCTGCAGAGGTTGCAAACTGAGTGAAGTGTTAGTTGATGGGATCTGATGTGTGCAGCACAGGTTCTTAAAAGTGTTTTCCAGGGTAGCCACATTAGCATTACATGGGGACTTGTTAGAAAAGCCAGTTCTCGGCTGGACGCGGTGGCTCAAGCCTGTAATCCCAGCACTTTGGGAGGCCGAGACGGGCAGATCACATCACGAGGTCAGGAGATCGAGATCATCCTGGCTAACACGGTGAAACCCCGTCTCTACTAAAAAATACAAAAAACTAGCCGGGCGAGGTGGTGGGCGCCTGTAGTCCCAGCTACTCAGGAGGCTAAGGCAGGAGAATGGCGTAAACCCGGGAGGCGGAGCTTGCAGTGAGCTGAGATCCGGCCACTGCACTCCAGCCTGGGCAACAGAGCGAGACACCGTCTCAAAAAAAAAGAAAAGCCAGTTCTCAGGCCTGGTTCCAGATCTAGGGATTCAAAAACTCTGGGGGCGGGGCCCAGTGATGTGCGTTTTAACCAGCTCGCCAGGTGATTCTGATGCGCACCCGAGTTCAAAAGCCACTATTATAGATCAGTGATTTTTCCAACAAATGTGCAGAGCCTTTAAACTGGCAGCCTGTGACCTGGGCATCTTGTTAAAAGGCAGGTTTTGCTTTCATAGGTCTCAGGTGGGGCCTCAGGGTCTGCCTTTTGGGCAAGCTCCCAGCGGATGGCAGTGCTGTTGGTGTGTGGTCCACACTCGGTGTAGCCTTGTGTTAGAGGGAACGCTAGAGGATTCCTTTTCATTCTGGGATCTGCTTTCTGAGCTGCAGGGGGTCGAGGAGAGTGGGTTTTGTCATCATGCCCTGTATCAGGAGGCCACCTGTATCCTCAGGCCCTCCGTCCTGTGGGGGACTTGGCAAGGGCAGCACAAATTGGGCTTCTTGCTCGGATCCCTTGTGTGTCTGCTCCTCCCTCCTTTCTGCACAGCTGTCTCCCTCCCAGGTTCTGCCTGACTTTCCGCAGTTGCTCCTGCAGCCCTCGCACCCCTCCTCCCTGTCTCCCTCCCTCTCTCCCTTTCCCTCCCTTCCTAGTTTTCCCCTGGATGCTGCATGTGCTGAATTCTTGATCCATCCTCTCCAGCACTGCAGACCCTGAGGTGCTGCTCTGACCTACCCTTAACAAGAGCCTTGTTAAATGGATGTTTCTGGGCAGATCCTCATTCCCTGTGATTGCCTTTTATTGCAAATTCAGGGTTCTACCACTTCATGGGGAAAATGTAACTGGGGCCTCCCTGGGTGGGAACAGCAGTGGAGAGAAAGACAGTAATAACTACGATGATGCTGTATCACCCAACAGGGAGGACATTAGAATGCTTCTAGGATTTTGAGTGTACATACGACTACCCAAGTGAGAGTTAAGTCTTCCCGAAAGGAGAGAGTTACACATTAGCAGGGGGACCTGTGCTTTAAAATCATGCAAAATGCCTTTGGACGTGGTTGCAGCAATAACTGAAAGCATTCAATGTCTCCTGTTTTTCTCCCTTTTATGAAACTTACAGCGGAGCTTGGGGAGTGCGAGCTTCCAGAACACACACCAGAGCTTGTGTCTGAGTTTCGGTTCATTCCAAATCAGACAGAAGCGATGGAATATGATATCTTCCAGAGATGGAAAGAGTGCAGGTACCTTGATGCAACTGTCTAGCATTTTGATATATCTATTTTGTCATAAATAAGTGTTGGTTATACTCCTTTATCTACCAGTAGAATTGCTCTATTGATGGCCATAAAACTGTAGCTCCAACTCTTCTCTCCTCGTGTCAGTCCTGTTTTTCCAAAGGCCCACATCTTGTCCTTTTTATTGTTGAGCGAGTCTCGCTCTGTTGCCCAGGCCAGAGTGCAGTGGCACTATCTTGGCTCACTGAATCCTTGACCTCCTGCCTCAGCCTCCCGAGCAGCGGGGATTATAGGCATACGCCACCATGCCTGGCTCATTTTTCTATTTTTTGTAGAGATGAAGTTTCACCATGTTGTCCAGGCTGGTCTCAAACTCCTGAGCTCAAGTGATCTTCCACCTCAGCCTCCCAAAGTGTTAGGATTACAGGCAGGAGCCACCGCACCTGGCTAGCTGTCTCTCAAGAGATGTGCAGCAAGAACCAAACCACACTCCTTTTCTCTCTCTGCAGACAGAGCCTGGTTCTGATTTGTTTATTGCAGCCAGAGGAGCCATTGCTGTCTTAGTGACACCCCAGGGCATCCCAGACACTCTCACATACTTGCATCTCTGGGACCTCAGGGCCTGAACCTTCTGAAACAAGCACTTTAGAAATACACCCTGTCATATAGGAACATACACATTTGAGACCATGTGTTGTACAGTGTTACATTTCAGGAAATGTGATCATCATACCTAAATCCAGCAGTGTCGTTTATCCCTTTTGTTTTTTCCCTCCATTCCCCTGCAGGCACCACTTTCATGCCTGCACTACCAACTCCACCCCTCACTCACGGGTTTCCTAAATGTTAACCGTTCCTCCCTCCCATCCCATCTTCCCCAAACACTGCCTCTTCCAGGTCACCCTTGAACTCTGGAGCTTAGCGTGACTTTCTCTTGTCCCTCAGCCATTCTGAAAAGCTCCTGTGACTATTTTAGTGGAAGGTGGCATTAGTCCATTCTCATTGTGTAACACTGAAGCAATGTAAATGTCTGTGGGTATGGCACACCCCACCCACACACTTACAAATCCACTGTCCTCCCTGCAGGAAGCCATCATTGGCAGTCTGTAGTCTTTTCCTTTTGCATTTACATATACAACATTGTTTCATTGTTTCCTTAAGTGATCATGTTGTAAGCACTGTTCTGTGCTTCTTTTCTTTCTTTCTTTCTTTCTCTCTCTCTCTCTCTCTCTCTCTCTCTCTCTCTTCTTTCCTTTT
Organism: Rhinopithecus bieti; assembly: GCF_001698545.2. NCBI lineage: Eukaryota > Metazoa > Chordata > Mammalia > Primates > Cercopithecidae > Rhinopithecus > Rhinopithecus bieti. The sequence continues at coordinate 285,466 of NW_016827349.1, forward strand.
CTTTTCTTTTCTTTTCTTCTTCCTTTTTTTTTGAGATGAAGTTTCACTCTTTTTGCCCAGGCAGCAGTGCAGTGACACGATCTTGGATCTCGGCTCACTACAACCTCCGCCTCCCAGGTTTAAGTGATTCTCCTGCCTCAGCCTCCCAAGTAGCTGGGATTACAGGCACGCACCACCACGCCCGGCTAATTCTGTATTTTTAGCAGAGATGGAGTTTTACCATGTTGGTCAGGCTGATCTCGAACTCCTGACCTCAAGTGATCCACCCACCTTGGCCTCCCAAAGTGCTGGGATTACAGGCGTGAGCCACTGTGCCCGGCCTGTTCTGTGGTCTTTCTAGTCAATTAACAGTAAGTTCTTGGGAATCTTTTTGTATTACTATAATTTGGTGTCCCTCATTGCTTTAATTGCTGCATAACGTTCCATAGTAAGGCCGTGCCCTTCAGAATCCTGTGGGCTTACAAGTTGCAGTTTACATGTATTTCCATTGGTTTTTCTAAGGGGAAAGAGCCCTGCCCAGGCGGAACTCTCCTATCTGAATAAAGCGAAGTGGCTGGAAATGTATGGGGTAGACATGCACGTTGTCAGGGTAAGAACTGTGTGCGTTTAAGTACTTTGGTTTTACAGTTACTGAAAAATGTATGAACATTATGCAAATAAAATAACTTGTGGTGAGGAAACTGTTTTTGCATTTTGCATTCTGCTGTGTGACGACCTGTTAGAACCCTCTACCGATTGTCACTTCGTTTGTTTGTAGGGAAGAGATGGCTGTGAATATTCTCTTGGACTGACCCCGACAGGCATATTAATCTTTGAAGGAGCTAACAAAATAGGCTTATTCTTTTGGTAATTTAGTTTTGTCTAATATTAAAAATGTCTTTTCCTATTTTGTGGTGGAATTCTATGTGATGGATGATTATTGAGGGGTATCTGCAACACCCAGATTCATCCTCAGAGCACGTGGTGCTGCTGTTGTGGGTCTGTGGCAGTTGCACTGAAACTTCTGGATAATCACACTTGAATGAATGTTGTTTTTTTTTTTTTCAGTCTAAGCTTTAAAAGTAGAAAGGAAACTGCTATTTGATGTGTAGATGGTTTTACTGCAGATTGTACTTTTAAAATGCTTTCTGTCTGACTAGGCCTAAAATTACCAAAATGGATTTTAAAAAGAGCAAATTGACACTCGTGGTGGTCGAGGATGATGATCAGGTAGGCCTTGCTCCCGTTTCTTCCCCTTTGCTGTGAAAATCCTGCGTCACTGTTGCAAATGCCCACTCGAGGCCCTTGTGCTTCCTCTTTAAGGGACGTGAGCAAGAGCACACGTTTGTGTTCCGGTTAGACAGTGCCAGGACCTGCAAACACCTTTGGAAGTGTGCAGTTGAGCACCACGCGTTCTTCCGACTGCGGACGCCAGGAAACAGCAAATCCAATAGATCCGACTTTATCAGGCTGGGCTCTCGCTTCAGATTCAGGTAGGGAGCCATTTCTGCAATACGGATCACGTCTTCTGAAGGAGGGCAACTGTGATTTCTTTCTTGTGTGCGAGTAGAGTGATGAATTTGTGTCCAGAAGCTTAGGTTGTATGTCCCGTCCCCACTTTTCTTAAGGTGAGTCACTGAACCTCTTTTGATGCTCGTTGATAAAATGGAACTAATAGCAAAATTGTTAATAACTGACATTTAGCCAGAGCTGTGCTGTTCAGTACAGTAGCCACTAGCCACATGTGGCAATTTAAGTTAATGAATATGAAATAAAGTTTACAATGTAATTCTTCAATATCGCTAGTCATATTTCAAGTGGCCAAGAAGCCACATGTGGCTAGTGGCTGCCATATTAGACAGTATCGACACAGGACACAGGATCATTGTGAAAAGTTCTGTTGGCCAGCACTGTGCCGGAACTGTTCATATACCCTTAATAAGGTAGGTTGATTATCCCCATTTTACAGGTAAGGAAACCAGGGCCAGAGCTATTACGCTTAATAGTGGTAGAGCCGAGATTCAACCCCGTGAACTCTGGCTGCTAAATTTCTAACTGCTATTGTATTGCCTTTTGCATGCCAGTGTCCAGAAATTTGGGATGGTTAAGAATGAGAGCACATATCAATGTGTGTGCATGTAACCCAGGGTAGGATGAGTAGATACTTGAATCTGAAAAGAGCCTGCAAACATCGAGAGCTTATTCTGATATATTTTTGCTTATCATCCTAAGACCATTCTTCTCAGAGTGTATGAAAACTTTCTTGGTGTTAAAAATGAGAACAGCAACCTCATCTGAGACATTTGCAGTCAGAATCTATGGGTATGTGTGTGTGTGTATGTGTAAGGCCTGGCAGTATGCATTTAAAATGCACTCCCAGGGTTTTTGAAGCCCATTTACATTTGAGAATCGCAGTTACGATATCTAAAACTTCACATGGTTTCATAACCTCTACCCACACATGGCACATCCCTGAACTCTATTTAAATGTCAAAAGATTTGCTCATTTCAAATATTTCTACTGTGCAAGGAAATGGCTACGAACTTCTGTTTAAAGAATTATTTTGTTTTAAATACTCCAAGGGGTCGGGGTGGGGTCGGTGGGGGTCAGTGGTGGGAAGACCAAGCTCTTTTTGAGAAACAGTCAAATCCCAGGGTCCTGTGGAGGATGCAGAGGTTACCAGAGACCCTCTGCAGGATGCTGGTGTCTACTCAGGGTGGAGTGAGGCGGGAAGGCCAAGTCAGGGCAGTTGCCAAGGCAGGCTTTTCTCTCCTGGGAGGAAGCTGCCCCAGGCTTAGTCCCAGACCATGTTCCTTTCTGCTCGTCTAGAAGTGTAAGAAGGAAGGGAGTTTGGAGAAGAAGAGGTTGCCCCTTAGAGGCACGCAGAGCGGGTGACAAATGGTGACTAAGAGCAACTGGAATGAAGCAGTTGAGGGGTAGATCAGATGAAACCAGCAACCTCCTGGAATCTGCAGCCGGGCATCACATTGGTTGAAACCCAAAAAGCCTTAGTGAAATCAGTAATGTTTGCCTTGGCAAAGCCTAGTTAAGTGGGTATTGATAACAGTCTTTTAAAACATGGGTTAAATGTCTATGCAGTGTGTTCCGTGAAAAGTTGTTTTATGTGAAAATCGATGTTCTCTTAATGAGATGTTTCAAACCTGCTTGGTTTTTGCAGCCAAGTGGCTGATACCTAAATTGCAGGTTTTGTCCTTTGGTGGAAATATCTGGCCCTGGACTGTAGCCTGGACTTGGCAAAGGAGATTTTATTTCCAAATGGAAGGCTAAACTTTGTGTTTCTTTACCCAAGTGAGTTCAGGCTAAGTTGAAACGTACATTGGAGCTCTTGGAAATAAAAGTGCACTTTCAAAAACATGTAACGTACTGAGATTCTGATATTGATAACACATAAGAAAATATTTACTTCCCAGTGGGCGGACAGAATATCAAGCTACACATGGCTCCAGGTTACGAAGAACCAGCACCTTTGAGAGGAAGCCTAGTAAACGTTATCCATCCCGGAGACATTCAACGTTCAAAGGTTGTGTGTTTTTCATTCTGCCTTGGAATTTTACATTATGCTTGAGTCATTTAAGCCCTCAAGGAGCTTGGTCAAGCAGCTTATGAAGAAAGTTCCCGCAGTTCTCCAGCCTGGAGCTTTTGGAAAAATAATCTCAGTGGTGTTCTTTTAATGGGACCTGGCCTCTTCTGCCATCCCTCTGTCATTAGTGTTTCCCTCGGATGTGTTCATTTATTTCTTCCCTTTCTCCATATTTCTTCCCATGTGCCTCTTAGCTTCTTTTAGACCTGGGCTCAAGCCCCGGGACCTCAGGAATATCATAGAGAAACACCTTTCTTGCCTATAGAAGATACTATATCTCCACCATCTTGCAATTTTAAGTGCGGACATCAGGCCCATGCTAACTGGAATTCTGACCACGTACAAGTAGATGAAGAACTTTTAGATACTTGACTCAAGTCCCACAGTCAGTCCAAACTTTCCTCACACTTAAATGTAGCCAGGCCCTAGAATGCCCGCCCTCTTCCCGTCTCCAAGCCCTCTGAACCTTGTCTATCAGTTACAGCCAAGGCCTCATACCTGTATGAGACCTGGAGCACAGGACAACTCAGTCAGTGAATGAGCAAGCCAGGCTCATTTCTGTTGGATCGCAGCCTCCAGATCCCATCTCATAGCTCTTCTTTTTCTACACTAGATTGCTTCCCCACTTAGGATGCCCAGTTAGCACTCAGTGTTGGCTCTTTTATGGCAGAGCCTCTGCACTCCCAGCCTCCTGGCCCCTCCTGTATATGATTTCCTTGTGGCCACTCCATGCATTTTTCTTGGCTCAGGACTTAGTGGGCCTCCATGGGACCTGGTACCTCTACTTGTTCCCTTCTAGAGTCTGTAACTTCGTGTTCCCCACCATTCTTTCCTTTATGAAGCACCAGCGCAATAGCATGACTACCTGAAATTCTTCTTCACTCCCAGCTGCTTTAGTGGAGGAAAAATGCCCACAGCACCGGAAATAGTCCTGCCATTCGAGAGAGGCCAGGGGATGGGAGCGTGTCCAGAGAAGGGCAATGGGTTGATGAAGGGTGGCCACAGTGCCCAGGAGGAAGGGGCCAGAACACTCTCTATTCTGTTCCGTGAGGAGGATTATGCTTGTGTGTGTAGTCCACTAGGTCAGAGTTTTCCAGAAATAGCCCAGTGTAAGGAACAATTTTCCAAAGATCAAAAGAGCTGTCTCAAGATAGCAGTGTGCTCCCAGCCCCTACAGGTGTATACAGCACAAAGGGAGGGACCCCCTGGTGTGGCTATCACAGAGGGGAGTGGACATCCTGTGGCTTGACCCCACCAGATGGCTTTAGAGATCTTCTGGGTCCCAGGGTCTGTGATTCTCTTCCCGGTCCCTCTTTTCTGTCCCTTATTTCACTGACGTTTTTCCAGCCAGAGTTCTAGCATCTTCTTTGTGAGGCTTTTAATGATTTCCCCTGCCACATATATCCTTTTAAAAACAAAATGGAGTGTAATAGGCTAAGCTGTACCTCATCCCCCAGACTCTGTCCACACAGACCCTCACGGCCGCCCCGAGGCCCCTTAATCCAGACCCACGCTTGTATTTCATCCCTGATCACCGTGTGCTGTTTTCCTTTTACCCTCTTCTCTGTATCTGCCTTTCTCTGTCTCTAGACTGGGAACTTCTTGAGAGCAAAGATGTGTCTCTTTGTCCCTGCCTCCCAGAGCGTCCAGCCCTGGGAACCTGCTGAGTGGATGGTTGCTGAGTGAATCAGAGGGAGTCATGGTTTACTCTCCCTGAGGAAAGGAGAAGTAGCCACCGTGCAATTCTGCCTGGGTTGGGGTTGGAACGGCTCTGTGATGGTAGAAGTCTCACGTGGCCATTATCTGTCATTGCATGGTGAAAGTGATAAAGTTCTCTAAGATGTCATAACTTTCTGTTTTTCTTTTACAGCAAGCAACCCAGTGATAGCAGCCCAGCTCTGGTGAGTGTCCCTGAGCTCTAGAGCACAGCTCTCCTCTCTAAGGATCGTATTTATTTACAATGTTGACTTTTTCCTTACTACAATGAAATCAGAAAGTACGTCATCTGGTAATTTTTTTCCCCCTTTTTCTGCTGCCTGGCTATTCCATGCTCATGGCTTTCAATAAGTACACAATATAATGTTCCAAGACAGTTTGGTTTTTTTGGAAAACACAGCTGCTTTATTTGAGTAGCTGCATGCTTTATGATAACAGTGGGTGGGAAAGGTAGAGGCCTGTGCACAGCACCGTGTGCTCATGGCGTGGCAGGCAGTGCTGGGAGAGGAAGGCCGTGCTCGTGAGCTAAAGCTGGACGAGAGCAGATGCTAGATTTGCTCAGTGACGTGCAGGTTTTACATCATAGAAGACATTAAACACCTTTACTGAAATTCCTGCAGGAAAAGGAACTTATCACAAGAGTGAAAATTGCCAGCACAGGATTCAGCAAACATTTTCTGTAAAGGGCCAGGTAGTCCATGTTTGAGACTTTGCAGGCTCTGCTGTCTCTTTCACAGCTACTCAGCTCTGCTGTTGTAGCTAGAGGGCCACCGTGGAAATATGTAAATGAGCGAATGTGACTGCATTCTAGTAAAACTTTACTTATAAATATCAGTGGGCCGGATTTGGCCCAAGGGGTGTAGTTTTTACAGGCCTCTTCCCTGGCACAGGTGTCCAGGGTCTTGCCTGTATAGTAGAATGATCTGGTGAGCTATAATTATCTGAAACATCCTCCCCAGCCACACCTCAGGCTCATTGAATCAGTCTCTCAGGGTGGGACTCATATAGCTTGTTTTTAAAGCTGCCCAGGTGAGTCTGCCCAGCATATACCTCTCTTGCTCTCTCTGAAACAGCTGCTTCTCTTATATGAGTTTTGGCTTGTTAAATAGACAAGCTGTCATGTGAGAGAACCACAGACTTGCGTTGTTTGGACCTTTGGTCTGAACTTCAGCCACTGGTAGGTAGCCCAGGTTCGTTAGCCTCTCAGTCATCCTGGGCACAGGTCTCAAGGCAGCTGAGAGGGTGGTCTTTGAGATGGACACAGCTTGACTGTGCCATGCACTGTCAGGACAGTTGGCAGAACGTGGCACGGGGTGGAACGGGTTGCAGATACCCCTGTTAGCGAGGAGAGCCCTGGCTGGGGCATCAAGAGCCCTCCCTCTAGGTACCAGCTGTGTTCTAACCCAGCTCTGGAGACAGGCCTTCCTACTTCTGGGCCTCTGTCTTCTTTTTTGCAAATGAGGAGGCTGGGCTAGATCGGTGTTTTTCCAAACTGTTTTACCCTCTGATTTTCACCCTCTAGAAGAAACCTGATGTCAAAGCCCAACATACAGAACAGACAAATGTGGAGGTCCCCTGGATGAGCTGAGTGGGGAGGGAGAGACCAGTTTCTGCCTGCTCTTCTGCCACTCCTCCCACCTCGTAGCTCCAGGGCACCTTCGAGGAACCCAGGGTTCTAGAGAACACAGCTGGTCCCTCATATGACACAGCCGGAAACTGAACCTCACATCTCTGATTCCAAATCCTACTTTCAGTGTCGTTCTGCCTTTTGTCTCTGGGTTTTGTTCTCAGCATCTGATGAAGGGGCTCGGGGTCCAGTTGAACTGCTTTTTGTCGCCCTCTGCCCTGGAGGGTGGGAGGAGGTTGCAGTATTCTGGATGGGGTTAAGTTGTAGGTCGCTAGATTCACCCCTTTTCTGGGATCCTTCTGGCAGATAGTATGCCAAATGGTATCTGTACCTTTCTTAGCCTGTCGGGGTGTCTTCCTTTTAATTCTCTGGGGCTTGTAAGTTACAGCCCCAATTTCTTTCTTTTGCTGTCTAAGGTGGTGATTATTTTGCTTGTTTCTCCCTAATAAAATTACATTTTCCTCCTAGCATCTAGTGGAGATTATATATTGGGAACCAAAACAAACTTAAAAAAAAAAATTCTGCCAAAAAAAAAAAAAGCCCTGGTAAATATACCCTTTAGGAACAAATGAGCTAATAACTGCTGTTCGCAGCTGTTCAATTGCTCTTCACAGCCTGTGGGATCCCGGGGTGAGTAGGATTGCTATGGGAGCCGTGGATGAAATTGTGCTCTGGGCTCCAGAGGTACTACTAGAAAAATAGCACCTTGCAGAACACTTAACTTACCTGATGAAGTCCAGCTGGAGGTGATCTGGCCCAGAGCCCAGATCTGTATACTGGTCCTCCTCGAAAACCGGAACACAGAACCATTTAGACCCCAAGCAAGACTTATAACGATGATCTGTTTGCTTCTCAGTGTTGGAGAAGCCAGCAATAACACTTGATTTCAAGCACACCTCCTGGCAATAATGGCTGCCTCCTCTGTCCATATGTATCTATATACACACATTTAAGATCATATCAGCCTTTCACTGTGGCTCATGCTTATAATCCCAGCACTTTGGGAGGCTGAGGCTGGAGGATTGCTTGAGCCCAGGAGTTCAGGACCAGCCTGGGCAACATGTGAGATCCCATCTCTTAAAACAAACAAACAAAAAGATTCAATCGAAATAGGATCATGCATGAGGAGCCCTGAGCCTTTTCTCAGTCCCTCTAAGAGCCAAGTTGGTTTAGCAGAAAGAAGACAGGCTTTAGGATTCTGCAGATGTTGATTCTAGCCCTGGCTCCCACTGACCAGCCAGGCGACCCTGAGCAGGTTTCCCAACTCTCTATTAGGCAACCGTTCCTTTATCTGTAAAATGAGGTGGTCACATTTGTTGACCTCATAGCCTAGTTGTGTGAATTAAATAATAACAGATGTGAAGTTCCCAGTACAGAGTCTTGTTTGGAGAGAACATTCCAAAGTGGTGGCCAGATTGTTGGCAGTGTTTTAATAGCAAGGGGACCCACTTGTGGCTCCCACCACAGTACCCAGTGAGAGATGCTCAGGAGGGACTTGTGCCTCCCCCTGCAGTGGGAAGAAGCTCTGCACATCACTGGAGCTTCTAGTGCCAGTGTTGTGGGATGTCCCAGCAATGCCAGGGCAGGCCTGAAATGGAAGTGAAATTACTTGGTTTGCCCCCCTGAAACAGGACCTCTTTTTTGCCACCAAAATAGGACATCGAGGCTGCATTCTGGAATATTTCCTACTGTTTGTGAGCTCTAAAGGGATGAGTGAAAGTGGCTGTCTGTGATTTTCCTTGTTATATGTTCTTTTAAACAGCCAATATATTTTTTTAAAAAGTCATTATGTGGACGCTTCTATTAGAGTATATAGCACATAGCAATAGTTCATGATTGTTGACTAAATCAGTAATAATGCCACTTTACAACCTAAGATATTTTCTTTTTTTTTTTTTTCTGTTTTTTTAGCTCTAAAACAAATCCAGAAGTCCATAATTACCAGGTAAGAAACTGCTTTTAAATGTTTTCTTTAAATAAGGAAAATTTTATAAATAAAATAAAACAAAAAAAAGGTTTTGTAAAGTTTCTACATTTTCTTTAATGAACAGTCATCATATTTATAATCAGATTTTGAGGAAATAATAACAATATTTGTTTTTTTTGAGAAAATGGTAAGAGGAGAGCCCTTTCCTTCTGACCCCTGCCGCTTCTTGGTCATCTGAACTGCCTGTTTTTCTTAACCTTGTCAACTGGCAAGCATCAGGGACCTATGTTTAAGTTTCTGGGTGGCCAGACACAGCCCCTTAGTGGCGTTCCAGTGAAGCAGCTTTTTGTCAAAACGTGTTTTAGGCCTAGGGAACATGAGTCCCTTGAAATGCGCATTCAGGAAAGGATGCTTTGGTCAAGTGTTTGGGAAATGTTGCATCTTTCATTCCCCTTCTTGGATTTTACAGTGTCCACTGAGGTGTGAAAGTACTGAGAAATCCTGCAAGAAAGACAGGTTTTATTTTTTTTTAATTTATTGTTTCCCCAGATTATTTGCGAATTGCTCCCCTCTCACACCCCGATTAAAAAAAAAAAAAAAAACTAGTCTTGGGCTGGCACAGTGGTGTACATCTGTAGTGCCAGCTATTTGGGGAGGCTAAAGCGAGAAGATCACTTGAGCCCGGGAATTCGAGGCTGCAGTGAGCTATTATCATATACCACTGCACTTCAGCCCAGACGACACAGTGAGAACTCATCTATTTAAAAAGACAAACACTAGTCTCAGCCCCTTCATATCTTTTTAAAAAAACACTGGCCTCAGCCTCTCCCATTTTTTGGTGGTGGTGAACTCATTAACACGAATAGTCCGTGGTTTCTAGAACCTTCTTTGTAAAGCACTGTGCTAGGCCCATCGCCTGCAAGCAGGAGCACAGGTACGTTTCCATGGCTGGCATCTTGCTCTTTCTCAGGACGGCCAACCAGGGCCTGTGCCGCCTGCCAGCTCACCCATGCCTGGTAGCATGAAAGGTGTGTGGTTTATAGCTCGGCCTGGATCAAGCACATTCTTCCTGAGCCACCGTGGGTGGCTCTCTCTGGCCATTCACAGCCTTGTACCACCTGGTTCCAACTTCTCTATTTATTTCTCACCACTCCCATCACGCTCCATATGTTCAGCTCACAGGGAATTGCATAATTGTTGTCCCATAATTTCTTCCCACCATTCTTTGCCCATGTTCGTCTGCCTGGAATTCCTTTGCTTCCTATCAGTATATTAAAGTGTCTGTCAAAGAGTCGGCCACGGTGGCTCATGCGTGTAATCCCAGCACTTTGGGAAGCCAAGGCAAGAGGATCACTTGAGCCCAGGCATTCAAGACCAGCCTGGCCAACATAGTGAGACCCCATCTCTATTTTTAAATAATCCCGAGTTCAAGTGATTCTCTTGCCTCAGCCTCCCAAGTAGCTGGGGTTATAGGTGCATGCGACCATGCCTGGCTAATTTTTACGTTTTTAGTAGAGACACAGTTTCACCATGTTGGCCAGGCTGGTCTCGAACTCCTGACCTCAAGTGATCTGCTCATCTCAGCCTCCCAAAGTGTTGGGTTTGCAGGTATGAGCCACCGTGCCCGGCCCAGGGTTCTTGAATCTTCTTATTCACTGATTGTTTTTGATTGTTTTTTGTTAAGGGGTTTTCAGGTGTGAGTAACTGAAAATTGTAGGGGACAGGTAATTGATAGGTAATCAGTGCTTAAAGGAGAGAAAAAAAATTTAGAAAAGCAAAGCAGCTCAGCCCTGCCTGTGTCCTCTCTCCATAGCCCTGGGGTGTGTTCTCACTGTGCGTTTTCTGCTTAGAGTGAACATCAAGGCAATTGTTGAAATCAGATCTACTGAAACTCATCTAGGCATTGTTATCGCAACCTCATTGGCAACCACGGGTCCTTTGGACCTTGCCAGTCTTAGAGGTCTTGTGTTGTTCTATCAAGGGTTGGGAGTAAATTGACCGGGAAGAGAATGTCCTGAGAAGTGGCCTGATCGGCATGTGAATACCGTGAAGGGTATTCAAGAAGATGGTGTTGCAGCATTTATCTTATTTCAAGCACTGCAAGGTCAGCCAGCTGCAAAGGATGGATCTCTGTGTTCTCAATGAGGACACTGTTGGCATTTGGGGAGGGAGAGTTCTTCATTGTTTGGGACTGTCCCTGGAATTGCAGGATGATTAGCTTCCCTTTTCTCTGTTACTGTGACAAGCAAACATGCACACGTTCATTTCCCGTTGTCCTCTGAGGGATATGAGCGTACCAGTTGAGAACCAGCTGAGTTAACACTAAAATACTCCTTGACAGTTGAGAATGTGAATAAATTGTCAGAGGAGACCAAGGAAGTTTCCAAAATCTTTTTCCAGGTCTGTGGCTGAGGTTCCCACTTCTCTCTGATGAATCTGATTTGGCTGTGTTTAAAGCCAGAGAAAAACATAGAGGGTCCATTTCTAGGTCAGCCTTTCTCTATTGTTGAACAGCCAATGAATGGAACCTCATTCTGGGCCTGTCTATGTGATCAAAACACGTGGAACAGTGAGACTCTGGGCAAATCATCTAAACTCTGTGGGTTTCTGTACCCCCAAAGGAGAAATATTCAGAGATTGCACCAGGGAGATGCTAAAGCCCTGGTCAGCTCCCAGATCCTGCTACTGAGGTATTTTCTCCAGATTCCTTTTCCTGCAGCATGTCCTTCCGGGGGCTGTGCGGAGTCCACTTGCTGACAGGCGTCTTTGAAGGAGAAAGGAAAGGCTGCTGGAATACAGAACAGGCAGGGAGGGCATCTCAGGTCCATGAAAATGGAACGAACAGAACTGCTGAGAATTCTCTGTGCCAGAGAGCAGGCCACTGCTTGTTGACCAAAGCAGCCCGAGAAGGAGGGGAAGAAATAATTAAAAGAGTAACGGTGGCAAGACTGTAGTGACTTAAATGTCAGAAAGGCCTAATTTGCCCCTTGGGAGGTTGAGCCTTGAGAAACCGCTGACTTCTGCTGATGTCTAGGACCACTGCCCTCTGCAGGCCAGAAGTGGAATGGCAGGCTGCTACCTAGCCGGCTAGGGCTGCACCTCTGTCCATTTGTGAGTCATTGGTCAGGGTCTGTGTTCTCTTTATAAAATGGACAACTTCCTTCAAAATTAGCGGGGTGTGGTGGCAAGCGCCTGTAATCCCAGCTACCCAGGAGACTGAGGCAGGAGAATTGCTTGAACCCAGGAGGTAGAGGTTGCCAAGATCCTGCCATTGCACTCCAGCCTGGGCGACAGAGCAAGACTGTCAAAAATAAAAAAATTTTAAAAAAGACAACCTTCAGCCTCCTTCCTTCTCTTCTTTCTCTTTCTTCCTTCCCTTCTTTTTCTTTCTTCTCTCCCTCCCTACTTTCCTTCCCTCCCTCCCCTCATCCCTTCTTCTCAAACTCTCTCCCTTTCTCCCTCCCGTTTTATCAGGATGATAAGCGCTCTGGATGGTTTTGTTTGTTTTGGTATTTTGTTTTGGATTGCATTTTAGAAGATTATTTTTATTGCATAAACCAGGGAGAAAGAAAAAAACCTTCACCCACGGCCCTGCTGCTTCACTTAGCATCCCTGTCCAGTCCTTGCCTGCGTGCAGATGTAACTGCTCCACATGGTCATTGTCATTTTCAGCAATGACAAAAATTGTTTCTGAAGAGAGAAATTGCCTCCCACTCTCCCCATCTCTCTGACACCTTCCGCCTCTTCCCTTGGGGAGATGAATACAGCCTGTCCCTGGTACTCCGGACGACCCCCTTCAAGGCAGGTGCTGTCACCTTCTAAGAGCAGCTTTCCAGCCCCTTCACAGGGAGCCGCCTCTGGAGAGGGCAAGAACCGGTGCTGGGTTCCAGCCCCCAGCCTTTGTCAGAGGGGGAAACGTGATCATCTTGGGAAACATCCATCCCCTAGCCAGGGTCTGTAGCCTTTCCATTCATAGTCCCCCAGCCCCTCGGGTGGATGCCAGTAACAGAGAAAGTGAATGAGGACCATTGAAATTAAAAGGTCATCAAATAATCAAGTTCGGTGTTTTATTTCTAGCCTCAGTATCATCCTAATATCCACCCTAGCCAGCCCCGGTGGCATCCTCACTCTCCAAATGTCAGGTAAGTGCTGGTGCTTCCAGAGCTGCACCTTCAAAAGCTCTCCTTTCTCTAGAAAAGTTCAGATTCTGCCTAGTTAGGAGTTGAAAGTCTGCATCAGAAACAACCCTTAAGGGGTGCATTGTCATGGCCGAGATGAATAAATTTTCAAAGCAAAGGTAGCCAGTGATGCGTGTGGATGTATCAAAGGTGTGCTTTGTGAAATAAAAAATGAATTGATTTTTAAAAATCATTCTGATCTCATATATTCTCGGTTTAGTTTTATGTTCAAGAAGTTACTGAAAATTTCTAAGTAACATTTTTCTGTCCTGAGAATTTGTTTACTTCAAATGTGATGAAAGCTTGGGGATTTTTGTTGTTGTGGTTTTTTTTTTTTTTTTTTAAGGGTTTTTTTTGGGGGGTGGGGAATGGGTTTGCCTTTTGTGGCAATCAATATTTTTTCCCTAGACTGAGGGGTCAGTTTTTCTGTAAAGGATCAGGCAGTCAATATCTTCGGCTTTGTGGTCGCTGTCACAACTCCTTAACTCTGCCATTGTACTTTGAAAACAGCCTGAGACAATCTATAAATGAGAGGCTATGGCTGTGCTTCAATGAAACTGATTTAGAAAAACAGTAGGATTGGGCCGAGGGCTGTCACTTGCCAACCTTGGCCCCAACCTACCATAATCCTTTCTAAGCCAACTGACATCTGCTGGACTGTGTTTATAGTTAGGCTTGAGAGGTTTTTTTTTTTTTTAAGGCTGGCTTTGTGAAGGCAAATGTTCCTTTTAAGATTTGAATTTTAGATCAGTCTTAATTGGTGTTTATGTGTGAAGCTATTTCAGAAACATAGTTGGCAAGTTCAGTTTGCATAAAGGTGAGGTTGCTAGCCTTTCTCTGAGAAATGGAGAGTAAAATGATGCAAATAAACCCACTTAGAGCAAGGCCAAAAACAAGTTTGCTGGGGAATTTTGTAACCCAACAGTGTGATTGTTTATAAACACTTGGTAGTCACTTAACTTTTTAAAGCAAATTAGGTGAGTGGAGTAATAATTCTAAATCTTGCTGTGTTTCAAAGGTGCTTTATTCTTCAGACATAAGAAGCAGAAGAGATTTATAGAAATGCTATTTTAATTAACACTGTTTTTACAAAAGTTTGTGCTTATCACTGTCTGTTTTATCATGTTAGTTTCCTTCTGAGGCATGGCCTAGCAGCAGGCCTTCTGAGGAAAGCCGGCAACAGTGCGCCTCTCCGGGGTGGGCCTGCTATTGGCAGCTTTAGTGTCATCTGGAAGCTTGTTAATGCAAATTCTCAGCCCCACCCCAGACCTACTGGATCAGAATCTATGGGGTGGGGCCCAACATTTTGTGTATTTTCAACCTCTGCAAAGATACCCCCTGAAAACAGAGTTTGTTAGTCCAACACTTTTGGCAAATGCTGCCTGAGGCGTTCATGGCACACACTGGCATGATAAAACCTCCAAGCAGCCCTGTAGTAAAGGAACATTTTCCACCTTCACTTAGCTTTCTCTGGACGGACTTGGCCATGAGACACCCTTTGAAAAATGATGACTTGACCATAGACAGATGCTTGCTCTGCTTGGAAGTTCATCGATGATCTGCATCTGAACTTTTAAAATTCTGTAGCCATTGGACGTAGGAAATGGACGTAGGAAATCCATTCATTTCCATTCATAGCTATCCCCATTCACATGGCTCATGGTTCCCCCTGCCCCATTTCCTTTGTGCTTGTGTTGTTTCACTTACATTTCTGCATTTTCTTGCATTCTCCCACTAACCATTCGCTCTGCAAACAAAACAGGCCATCCTTTCAGGATGACAGGTCGCACTGGAAAGCATCGGCCAGTGGAGATGACAGCCATTTTGATTATGTCCACGACCAGAACCAGAAGAACTTAGGAGGGATGCAAAGTATGATGTATCGAGATAAACTCATGACTGCACTTTGAGAGACTGAAGCATCTCTCTTCCATTCACCTTCATAGTTTCATTGCATTCCATGAAAAGTGTCTTGGCCTCACATGGATGGATGTGTTTGTACGAGTGTCTTTAAGGAGTAGTCCTGAAGGGTGTTTTCAGTGTCCATGTAAATATTTGAAGATAAAACCACTATAGCTTGTTATAATTTACTGTTGACTGCATTCTCATTAAAATGAAGGTAGTTAAAGGCTCAGGAATCATTTTGATTTTCTGATTTTAAAATTGGAGTCAAAGTCTATGTTTATCATATTACTGTGTACCTGATGTTCTTTGTTATTTAATTAATGGGAGCAAATAAAACCAGAAGAGCTTGGAAAGATTGCTCAGCATGTATTCCTATCGTAGAAGTTGAGGTTGCTAGGGTCCAGTTTCCCTAGTGTGGCCTGGATAAGTCATTTCCTCTTCATTGAACTCATTTTCCCCATCTGAAAAGAGAGGGTTGGACTAAGTGATCTCCAAGGTCCTTTCCAACTCTAAAATTCTGGAATTTGTTAACATTTCACTTTGTTTAGGTTGAGGATATACATTCAAACTAATTTTATCACAAGGAAAACTGCAATACCCACTTCCTTGACAGAGAGTTACTCCTTTCAGAAGCTAAATAAAGTATATAACTTATTAGATGTTATATAAATACAAGGGGACTTTGAGTTTCACATCTTAAAGCAGTTGAGCTACTTCGAATTTAAGCAGTTGTACTAATCTTAAATTGCATAGCATTTGTTTTGATAGAATTTGCTGCTCAAGTATGAGAATAATTTTTAATGTCTTAATGATTGGTGCTGCTAACTTGCATGATTTCAGAAGACATAATTGTGAATACACGCTGTCAGAATTAGGGGATTGGTTTTTACCCTAGACTTCACTCTTAAAAAGCAACGTGCAGTCAGGATCATTTATGGCTCAAATGAAAGCATATAAGGTTTTCTTGAAGTTGTGCCAAAACATTCTGTAGGGTAGGATGAGATGGGTGTTGCCCTAGTCTGTTGGTAGACCCAGAAATCAGTATGTTGTCTTTTAGGTTAAAGGTTGTACCAAAATATTTATTTCCCCCGTTTCAAGCCCTGAGTCAAACATTTTTTCTCTTAATAATAGACCTGAAATGTTTTATTAGTATTTCTGTGAAATCAGTTGATTCTTGTGCCATTTTTATGTATGTAATTGTAATTTTGCCCATGTTAGGCCCTCTAAAAAATGTTTGACATCCTTTGAGATCTTTTGTTACTAAAATCTGATCTTTTTTGGCTACCGCAAAAATCTATTCAGCAAGAAGGTATCAGCTGCGTACCTTGCACAGTGGAGCTGACCGCCTATAAACTCTCCCTAAGGTATTTGTTTACAGGTGTATTCCATTTTAGCAGACGTTCTGATCCTCAGTGTATGTGCTGCATACAAATAAATGTGTTCTGAATCTTTTCATCTTACTGATAGCATTTTTACAAATGTGTTTCCAAGGAATAAAGATTATTCTTGCTTTTTTTTGACTCCATCTTCATTTTTTTTTTTTATTGATTCTTATTGCTATGCAGAAATCTCATTTGTGAATGACCTCGGTAACAGAACAGGTGGTTTTTGGAAGTCTGAAGGTGAGCATTCAGTTAGGTGGGTGGAGCAAGATCATCTTAGAATGAGGCTGCTCTTGGCAAGAGTGGCTCTTACAGGCACAGCAGCTGATGCCTTTCTTCATCTGGGGCAACGCTGGCGAAGGTTGTCCTGCCTATCACAGGTGCAGAATAGAGAGAAGTGGTGGCAGTGGGATTTCCCCAGTAATAGTCCTGTAAAGGTGGATGTTTGTCCTGGCTATTTGTGCTCTTCCTGGCAGGAAGGCATCCAAACCCTTATCTGTGGGCTCCTGGAAATTGTGTATGCCATCTGATACCCTCTAATAAATACCTCTCTGCTTAAAGTAACTTGAGTGGTTTCAGTTGTCTGCAACCAAGAAGCCTCACCAGTATGCATACTTATGACATCCTGATTGTTAAATGAAGTATACACTTTTCATTCCTTAACTTAGTGGACCTTTCTCTACTGCAGTTGACCAGTTCAGTCTCCTTTTCTGTCATTACGTTTTGATGTTGTCTAAAGGTCTTTCTTCTGCTCACTGCTGTTTTCACCACAGCCTACCCAGGTCTTCTCATTCTGTCCTGATTTTATAATGCTGTAGACTCGGAAACCATCCTCCGTAACCCAGACTGTCCTGTGAACTTTTGGACTGACATTTCAACTTGGGTATCCTGTGTACACCTCAAACTCCACCTATCAAAGATCAAATTGGTCATCTTTTACCCTCCTCCCACAAAACTTTTCTTCTGCCTGAATTCACTTTTTTACCCACAGTAAGAATGTATGTATCATGTACAGCTGTTCTCCCTGTTGCCACCCATATCCAAACAGTGCCTAGGTCTGTTCACCTCTGCCTTGGTATTCATACTTAGGCTTTCCTCTCTCTTCTTACTGACATGGATCCCACAGGAGTATCTTTTCTCTGGCTCAGAGGTGCCCTTCCTGATCTCCCTGACTCCAGTTGCTCCTGACAAGCTCATGCTCCTCCCAGTCACTAGAGTGGTCTTTGTAAAACACGGTTGGCCTGTGCCATTGCAGTGCTTGCCATTACCCTGAGGATGAAGTCCAATGACCTCTCTGTGGAATTCACCACTCTTGTGTCTCCGTCCTCTTGCTCTAGCATATATCCCCCATTTCTCACCCTACTGTTGAAAATTCTTCAATGCCAAATTGCTTGTGGTTCCTGGCATGCACCACACCCTGCTGTTACTCACATCTATGCCTTTGCAAATACTGTTCCTTCTGCCTAGAATTTTGACACTCCTGTCCCTTCCCCTAACTCCTGCTCAATGTCTGCCTCTGCCCAGACATCTTCTAGGGACTGTCTGACGGCCCCACCTCTGCAAACTGGGTTAATTTCTGTGTTCCAGTAATAACCCCCTCCCTTTCTACCCTCATCTGTAGCAACGTCGCACTTACAGCTTTGTATTAAAATAGGCTCTTTTGTTTATCTCATCCTGGAACCTGTACACTGCATCAGCCTGAGCTTTGTGTCTTACTTGCCTTTGTTCCCCAGCACCTGACAGAGAGCAGGTGCTCCATGAATGTCTGCTCAGTAAATGGATTATTCCACATTCATTTGAAAGACGATGTCTAACCAGATAACAGGCAATAACACATCATCTCTGGGCTGGTCTGAAGATACCTGAACAACCTTATCCAGTATGGGGGCATCGTACTGTGCGTAGGACATTGACCACCATGTGACTTCTAGATTCAGTTTCACCATCTGAATATTACTCAGTGTGTCAACTGTGTTCTCATTTGAGGCATTGGTATCATGCTGTACAGGGCAGAAGAAAGTCCAGCCACGTGACGTTGGAAACCCCCGGTAGGTAGACATTGATCTGCACTAATATATAGGGGCTGGTCATCTAATGCTAGGCCTTGGATTCTGCATGTGTTACTTCACTTCCTGACCATTCTGTGAGATGGGTAATATCCTCTTTTTCATACATAGGAAGCTCAGGCTTAGAGTTTAACCAAGCAGCCTGTATTCCAGAGCCTGTGGTCTCAACCACTGTGCTCTCTTGTCTCTCACCTTTCATCCCACCATTTGCAACCCTGGGGATCCACATCTGCATGAGACTGCTAGATAATGTTGAATAGTTCACTCCACTGAAGTCGAATTGCTCACCCAGAAACCCATCCACTCCCTCCAGCCATCGAGTAACCCCTGTCCATCTGCATTACCACCACACCGGTAGGTAGCTTACTGTCCATACACCAGTGTGGCCTGGTAACCATGTTCCCTTCACCATCACCACCACCAGTCATAACTGTCCATACCTCCCACACACACACCAGGGCTGGTAACCTTGTTCATCTCCATCACCTGTGATCTAATAACGCTGTTTACTGCCTTCTCCCCACACACACCCCTCCAGTGGTCTAGTAACCCTCTCCCACACCTTACCACCCCTCCCCGAGTCTAAAAATCCTGTCCACACAGGCATCATTCAGCAGTGGTCCCATTTTCAAAGAAGCAGTGATTGGACATTATTCTTAATGAACCACTGCTTATTTGAGACGATCCACTCTATGGATTTCCTTCCGAAGAGCTCACAAATGAACAATGTCTTCTGGAATATTACTTGACAATAAAGCCATACTCACTATTCCATAATTAATGGAATTAACTTTACATTGTGAAGCTCAGGTATGTACTGGTTTATCATCTATTCATGTTTCTGTGGTCCCTCAAAACATCCAACAGTGTACTGACAGTTGTCATTTGATTGATGTAATTCATGCCAGAAATCTCTAAATCCTGCCAGGTAATTAATTACCTTGGTCTTCAAAACCCTTTTGCCTATTTCATTTATTGGTCTATCATTTCTATTGAAGATGGTTCGCTTTAGCCACAAAGACAGAGGAATAAGTACAGTGTGGGAATTCCCCTTAGTCCTTCTTGCCTGTTAATATTGCACCATCCTTCCAGCTCAGCGACTCCGGCCTCCTCTGTCCCGCTCTGAACACAAGTAATGACAGAGCTTTTTTGTTGCCCTTGACTTTACAGCTTTTAACTAGTCCTTTAAAATCTTAGCTCATCAAAGAACTCCCTGAACAGCCATATTGATCCCTTCAGATCAATATTTCTCAAACTTAGAGTTCTAAATCAATTCCCTGGCTGACCAAGTCTTCCAAACGTACCAGGAAAATACCCTACTTTGGTCCGGGGTGATTTGCTTCCACTGTCTCGCTACAGGAGGCAGTGGACAGATGCAGAGGCGAAGCGTAAGGGGCGGAGAGAAAAGCAAGTCACTGTTAAAGGTCCCTTGCATGTGAGAAATGGCACATTTTAAGAAACTCTGGGGGTATCAAAAGACAAACGTAAAATGGACAATCAGCTCAGCCTTAGCAAAAGAAATCCTCGGCCGGGCGCGGTGGCTCAAGCCTGTAATCCCAGCACTTTGGGAGGCCGAGACGGGCGGATCACAAGGTCAGGAGATCGAGACCATCCTGGCTAACACCGTGAAACCCCGTCTCTACTAAAAAAAATACAAAAAACTAGCCGGGCGAAGTGGTGGGCGCCTGTAGTCCCAGATACTCGGTAGGCTGAGGCAGGAGAATGGCGTAAACCCAGGAGGCGGAGCTTGCAGTGAGCTGAGATCCGGCCACTGTACTCCAGCCCGGGCGACAGAACGAGACTCCGTCTCAAAAAAAAAAAAAAAAAAAAAGAAATCCTCAATAGTTCTGCAAATAGGCCCACTTCTCCCAAAATTAGGGAGTCAAAGAATGGCTTGGACAACTTACTAAAAATATGGATTGCTGCATTCTAAATGGTCAGTGGTAAGGCCCCAGACCCTGCATTTTAAGAGCCCAGGACAGTCTGAGGTGGGCAGTCCAGGTTTGCTTTTCTCTTTGGGAAAGCAAAGCTACTTCTCTGCTTGTGTGTTCATCCTTATTATTATAATACCTCAATTTTAACTCTCAGTAGAGGTCAACTCTTTTTTTTTTTTTTTTTTTTTTTTAATAGTCATGATGTTAAGTCAATGGATGGAGGCATCACAATAAGTAACTAGATCTGTCTGCTCAGCAAAGCTTTGCATTTCCTTAGGCCCAAGGTGAAGCAGAAGAATGTGAGCATTCTACTGGTTCTTTATATGGCTTTAATGTCATCATGAACCTGTCCCCTACAATCTATCAAACCAAGTCTGTGTTCTTGCCCTCCCCACTTCAGAAGCAAGGGACTAGTGAATTCCAGCCGTTGGGGGACAGGGCGTGTGTATATACCAGTCTAAGCACCTGGGCTAAGACTGGAGCCCATGATTGGGAAACAGGTGGAAGTTTGCAGAAGTAAAATGGCAAGACATTGCCAGCCAGATGAGAGAAGGATTAAAGGGTCCACAGTGTGGTGGTCTGGTTTTATCAAGGGAGAAGAGCCCCATAGTTGCCTGATTAGGTGAAGTGTGGAAGCTTTGGAATCTCACACGGTTTGAATCCCAGCTTTGCCACTTACTAGCCATGGGACCTTTGACTAGTTTCTTCTGGACACCTCATTTTCCTCATCCCCAGATGGAATTTACCAACATCTCACTGATAAGAGAATTATCAATAAATGACATGATACAGAAAAGACGTTTTGCGCAGTGCAGTGTTTGACGCTAGCTGGTAAAAAGTTTTAGTGGGTTTTGAGATGTAAGGTCGTAGCTGTGCATGTGGACGGAAACAGGCCAAAGAGATTCAAAATAGCTCAAGGCCGGGCATGGTGAATCACACCTGTAATCCCACACTTTGGGAGGCTGAGGCGGGTGGATCATTCAAGGTCAGGAGTTCGTGACCAGCCTGGCCAACGTGGTGAAACCCCATCTCCACTAAAAATGCAAAAACTAGCCGGGCGGGGTGGCATATGCATGTAGTCCCAGCTACTTGGGAGACTGAGGCAGGAGAATGGCTTGAACCAGGGAGGCGGAGGTTGCAGTGAGCTAAGATCATGCCTTTGCACTCCAGCCTGGGTGACAATGTGAGACTCCATCTAAAAAAAATAATGATAATAAAGTCTAGTTCAAGAAATGGTATATCTAATAGATTGATGGCTTGAGATGTATATTCTAAGTTTAGCAAGGGAAAGGGGTGTTTAGTGCCAAAGGAAAGATCAGATAGAAGAGCATTAACACATATATAAAGACATGTCTCTTTGAAACTAACAAACTCAGAGCAGAAACACCATGGGGATCTTTTGAGGAAAGAAAAAAGAAATAGAAATGTATTTCTGTCCGAGAATACTAGGAAATAACTGTCCAGGCAGAATGTGCACAATGCTTTCCCATCTGCACATGGCAGAATTGGCATAGAGTAAAGAATTGGTGAGATGGCTGAGAGTCCATTCTGTTGGTACTATTGGGACTCAGAGGCTTGGAGAATTGAAACAGAGCGTCTGCTCCATTCCCTCCTTGTCTAATTTGGGATTTCATTTTAGATGAATTGGAGGAAGATTTTAACTATTAGGAGACTGAGTGGAAAGTTAGTAATGAAAGGGAACCACTGTGCTTTGTTGCCATTTTGTCTGTCTGTCTTTCCTTTTTTTTTTTTTTTTTTTGAGACACAGCCTCTGTCTGTCACCCAGGCTGGAGTGCAGTGGTGCAGTCATGGCCCACTGCAGCCTCGACCTCCGGGGCTCAAGCGATCCCCCCACTTCAGCCTCCTGAGTAGCTGGCATGCACCACCATGCTTGGCTACATTTTTAAAAAATTTTGTAGAGATGGGGTCTTGCCATGTTGCACAGGCTGGTCTCAATTCCTGGCTCAAACGATCCTCTTGCCTTGGCCTCCCCAAATACTGGGATTATAGGGGAGAGCCACTGCACCTGGCCTGGTGCCTTTTTTAAGATAGGTAATACAAACAGTAGTAAAAATTCAGACACAAATAACTGGAAGTTACTTTTCCTTTCCATCTTCTTATTCCCTAGTTTTCCTTGGAAGCAAACATTGTTAGCATTTCTCTTTGTCAATCTAGAGCTACTCCATGTATAAAGAGCATATATTTATTTTACCAATCAATATTGATGGACGTTTAAGCTGCATCAACTCCCTCAAGTTACAGTGGTGCTGCCATTCTTGTATCTTGTGTTTGTGTACTTGAACAAATCTACCTGTAGAATAAATTCCCTCGAAGTAGCATCCTGGTCAAAAGGTATGTGCATATTTAAGTTGGATATTGTCTAATGAAATTTCTCTCCAAATATATTCCACCTGTTTATACTCCCCCCAGCCCACAGGCACCCCCAGCAATTATGACAATGTCTCTGTGACCTCACAGGAAGCAAATCATAGCCTTTGCTAGCTTTTTTTTTTTTTAACTTAGTCTCATAGGTAAAATCCAGAATTTCTGTTTTAATTACATTTCTCTATGAACAAGGCTATGCACCTTTTCGTCTTTCTAAACACCGTTTGTTGTATGTTTTCTGTGAACCATCTGAAACCCCTATTCTTGAGTCATGCTCGTTAATAAAGATCAGGCTGATGAAGTACAATTAACCATGTTATCTTAGTATTTGTAATAGTGAAGAAAGGAAAGGCTTGGATGAGTTGATATTTACCAGACATTTTTTTTGAAAGTAGGTTTCCAGGCCAAGTGGGGTGGCTCATGCCTGTAATCCTAGCACTTTGGGAAGCCGAGGTGGGTGGATCACCTGAGGTCAGGAGTTCAAGATCAGCCTGGCCAACATGGCAAAACCCCATCTCTACTAAAAATGCAAACAATTAGCTGGACCTGGTGGCACATGCCTATAACCCCAGCTACTCAGGAGTCTGAGACAGGAGAATCGCTTGAACCCGGGAGGTGGAGGCGGCAGTGAGCCTAAATCACACCACTGCACTCCAGCCCGGGTGACAAGAGCAACACTCCATCTCAAAAAAAAAAGTAGGTTTCCAGAAATTCAGGTAAGAATCAGCAGGATACTGCCCTGCAGAGCCGAAAAAGGGAATGTGGGCAACATAAAGATAGCAAAGGTAAAGGAATTGATTTCTAATATCTGTGTTTCCTTTCCTGTTTGGGAGAGTATTGAGAACTTCCCACTCAGGCTTCTTAGATACCCACCCAGACATCATGAATTTCCCTGGTGCATTGATCAAGGAAGGATGGATATACTTCTAGTTACAATTAAAATTCCAATATATTGGATCTAAAATTACAGCCACATCCCAAGAGTCACCTGTGGTTTTATTGGATGAAAGGCTGCAGAATTTAAAATATTAAAACTGCTGTAGTCTAGGCCATCCACTAAAAAAGGATTAGAATAATTAGAGGAACATCCCTGTAGGCTCATGTTATAAGAAACCCACAGAAACCTAGCTAATCGTCCCCTACTGAATGGTGAATGGTTTAAACATCCACGTTCTGCACTGAGACCTCAAAAGCAAGAGGTGTTGCTATGCTAATGCTCAACCAGCTTCATTCCCTGGCTGAATAATGGACACTGTATTAAAGGCAATTAAACCACCAAGCCCTTAAAATTCATTATCAGTGTTACGACTTCGGAGGCTTATTATGAACTAAGAATGTTCATAATAGAAGCTTCTGAAAAACCTGCAAGAATTGGGGAACAGAGAGAGGATCATTTGATGAGATTTTTAAGCACTAACGAATACCAAAATAAATTAATCCTCATCTGTATTATCCTAGAAACACGTACCCAGTGTTCAGCTCCAACTCTGGCTCACACTGGTGTCTTGTGCAATTAGAATGTCTAAAACCTACTCTTAACATATTATGCATCTTATTCATCTAACCCGAACTACATTCCGGGATGAATAATGTTTTAATTTCATTCATTCAGTGAGCCGGATGGCGTCTGGGGAGTGGAAAAATAACACTTCCCAGCTTATTCCTGAGTCTGCCGTAGCTCTGTCAGGGTGCATAGGATGACAAAGAATCTGCTATGTGGACAGTATTTTACACTCACAGCTGAGCTTTCGTGACAATGATTATTTTGTCTTACTGTCCCTTTGGGGGCTCATATAATACCGTTTGAGGATGTATTTAAAGAAGTACTTAGGGGCAAGTCTGTTAATGCTTTTGCCGCCTGAAAAAAACAAAGAATAAAGGCAGAGGAACACAGAAATGAGAGGCAAAAAAAAAAAAAAAAAAAATTTTGTGAGAAACCCGGAAGTGACCGGGCACAGTGGCTCATGCCTGTAATCCCAGCACTTTGGGAGGCCGAGGTGGGGCAGATCATTTGAGGCCAAGAGTTTGAGACCAGCCTGGCCAACATAGTGAAACTCCGTCTCTACTAAAAATACAAAAATTAGCCAGGCATGGTGGCACACACCTGTAATCCCAGCTACTCAGGAGTCTGAGGCAGGAGAATCACTTGAACCGGGGAGGCAGAGGTTGCAGTGAGCCGAGATCGCACCACTGCACTCCAGACTGGGCAACAGAGCGATCCTCTGTCAAAAAGAAAGAAAGAAACCCAGATGGGAAAGTTCGGCTTATTAGAAGTGACTTGTAAGGGAAAATGACTATATTTGTATTGTTCGGTTTTTTTTTTTTTTTTTTTTTTTTTTTTTTTTTTTTTTTTACTTTAGATGAGAAAAATACTGAATAAACTTGGTCATGAGCCTCTGAGCAAAGACCAACTTATGAAATAGTAATTCTCTGGAATGCACACACATGACGCCTGTGAAGGCACACACACACAATGAGGAAGCCACTGCAAAACCTAGCAAGAATAGCATCACAACAAAACAGCCTTTCTGGAAGAAAAATGTCAGGACCTGCTTACACCTGTTTATTGAAATCATTTGATAGTTGTTTGGCAAAAGAAAATTTGAGACTCAAAGATGGAAGCACGTATCCTGTCCTACCTCACACAGGACTCAGACCCGGGAACTACTGAACCCCAAAGGCTCTTGTCACTCCTTAGGATGTGGGATGTTACTCTGCGGTTTTGCAGAGACTACATAATGTAGTTAGGAACAAGTAGGGAATTCATGACTAAAGTGAAACTTTTATGAATAGGTATTTGATAAATTACCTAAGGAGAATTAAAATGTAATGCACTAAAACTAAGTGAATAAACATCTGCTGTGCTTCTCTGCAGTGCTGGTATGTCACAGAAGATGCCATCTTTGGCTCCAGGTAGCTAATCATCATCAGATCAAGAGCTCCCCATCTAGCATGGGTTCATACATCAACCGTGCTAACACCAGAATTGCTTGCAAAGTTCATTGTTTGGAACATTTCTTGAAAGAAATACAAATTGGAAAAGTTTTGTGCCAATTAGTCTCTATAAAGGAATCTAAACTACACCCCCCAAAAAATGCAATTTTGACCTTTTCTTTTCTTTTCTTTTCTTTTTTTTTTTTTGAGACGGAGTTTCACTCGTCACCCAGGCTGGAGGGCAATGGTGCAATCTCGGCCCACTGCAACCTCCACCCCCCAGATTCAAGCAATTCTCCTACCTCATTCTCCTGGGTAGCTGGGACTACAGGTGTGCACCACTACACCTGGCTAATTTTGTATTTTTAGTAGAGATGGGGTTTCACCCTGATTGTTGGCTAGGCTGGTCTCGAACTCCTGACCTCAGGTGATCCACCTGTATTGGCCTCCCAAAGTGTTGGGATTATAGGCATGAGCCACCACATGTGGCCAATTTTGACCTTTTCTGAAGAGAAAGATGAAGTAGAGTCAACCTTCTCACTAGACTTTTTTTTTTTTTAGAAATAAGACCACTAAGTTGCTGTAAGAAATCATCCCTAATAGATGCAACATTCATAATGTATCAATCACACTTCTAAGATGTCGATACAATTTTCTTTGAAAATCCATTATGAAAAAAGTACAGTGTTTCAAATACATACTGTACTTGCTGCCAAATAGTATGTTTCCCTGAATTCAATAAGAACATGTAACAATGTGTCAGTCTGTTTAGTCTCTACCAAATTAAAATTGAAATAAGCGACAGCTATCTGGGAAACCAGAATGAGTAAATTGTACTTTCTCTCATCTCTCAGTCGGACATGGCACAGATCAAATTATATCATTGAGCTGTATAGTTCCTGGCATACGAATGCTTAATGTCCAAAAATGCAGTGTCTGCCACCCAGATAAGTAAAGTGAGTTACCTAAGGTCACATAGGCAAACAGCAGCAAAGCCAAAGCTAAGTGCCAATGCGTGTTCCTTTTTTGTCATTAGATTGCTCCTTTCAAACACATGGCGAAGCAATATTGCCTAGCAATTCAGAGAGCCCAGGTTACCTGGGTTCAAATCCCAGCTCTGCCATTTACTAGCTACGTGACTTGAGGAAGGCTCCTTGGTCTTTCTGCTCCTCTTTCCTTACGTATAAAATGAAGATAATAATTGTCCTTTCTTCAAATGGTTGTTGGAAGATTAAGTTAACCGGGTACTCAAAAATGTTAGCTTTTGGGCCTTTTTCCTCTGTGAATATTTAAAGAGCATGATTAATGCACTGGTGTTCAGTCGGGAGGTATGATTCTGGCTGACACCATCTGCTGTAAAAACATACTACGTGAGTGAATTCTGCTAAGAGAGTCCCAGTTGGAGAGCCACAGTTCCGGGCGAATGGACTGGGTATGGACTAGTGGCAGGGCTTCCTGACTTTTTCTTGTCCTTGGCACACATAGAAAGTGATGTTTAGCATGCTGGGACAGGCAGACAAGGCTGCTTGAAGCTCCAGGCTCCCCATGTCCTGTCCACTTACTCCAAGGAGAATAAATGGTTCAGCCCACTTGCAACCCTTCTGAGACTTACCAGTTGGAAAGCTCTACTGAGGTCTTGTCAGCTTATCCCCGATGTGTTAGTTCTGATTAGGAATATGGAATTGTCCCCATTGAGGCTAAAAGTAAAATAGGAACTAGTTTGTCCCAACCAGCTCTTCCAGAAGGTGTGTGGAGAACTTGTGTGCTACCGTGAGTCTGCTCTTTGGGCTACATATACACTGATCCCGCCGCCAGAAACTCCAACTTGGAGTTAAGACACGTGACATAAACAGCTCATGAGTAAGTCTGAGTTCAGGCAGCACTTGATATGTGTGCACTGAGCAATCCAGATGAGATGCAGGGGACTTTGGATAGGGGATGTTTATTGCATTTCCTACTGCATCAGCTGGCACCATACCTATGGAGGACTTCTTGACCATCCAGACATGGGCATTCTGTTAAAGGCGCGGAATCTGACTGGCTGATGATTTGGTTGCTTAGGAGGTAGAAGAAACACTGCAGATATTACTGTTGTAAATTCTGGTCAGCAAGGAAGAGTGCATTGGAAATGTGTAAGTAACAAGATCCATGGAAGAAAAAAACCCTGACATCTCAGAATCATTAACACGAAATGAGTGAAATCCAGGGCTTAATTCTCCACATATTCTTTTTCTTGTTGTTGATACTCTTTTTTAAAATTTTTTTTTGTGGGTACATATTAGGTGTATATATTTATGGGGTATATGAGATGTTTTGAAACAGGTATGCAATGTGAAATAATCACAACATATATATTTTACTGTTTAGAAAATCCAATTTCAAAATGTCAAAGAAAATAGACTTAAAAGGGAATATTTTTACATGGGCTGTGAATTTAGGAAGCAAAAATAATCCGAAAGAGAAAGGCTTTACAGTCCTCTCAGATGAACCCACAATTTGTAATAGTATTTTGAAGAGGAGGAAGGTGGAACATATGATCAAAAACAAAGGGGCACAGAACTTTTTTTTAAGGACTCCAAAGTTTTGTAGATGCTCACTTCGGTTGGAACAAAAAGATGAGCAATTTAATGACACCCAGTTTTGAGGATGGTACGTGAGACTAACTGGCAGAAGCAGAGCTACTCAATTTTTTTCTTTTTCAACAAGGAAGCTAGTCACTATGCTAACTGCAGAGAGTGAAGAGAACAAACAGAAGAAAATTGAAGTCCAAGATAAGAGAAAGCATAGTCAGGAAATATTTTACTGCTTTTGATTAGCTCAAGTCTTTAGGCTCAGAAAAATAGTCTCCCAAAATACTGAGAAAATTTCCACGTGTCATTGCTGAGTCAGCATCAGTACCTCTGAAAAAGTCTTGGGAAAATGCTAGATAAGTAGATGGACAGTTTTTTTGGAAAATGAATTCCAGAAACTAGACTGATAAGCTGGATTGCAATACCGAGGACAGTTTAAGAACAGAGTCTTTTATAAGCACTTAGTAAAGGAAGCAGTGTTCACTTAGGAACAGCACAGATTTGCAGAGAATAAGTCGTGCTAATCTTTCAAGACTTGTAGTAAGCTAAGAGTAGAAGGACCGTCTAACCTGGTAAGTAGAATTTGTCAGAAACTGACATTTAATGGTGAAACACTAGATAATATATAAACTTCAGAAATAAAACAAGGAAAGCTGCTGATATTCAGTATTATTCTGGAGACCTTAACAATGGAATAAGCCAAGGAAACAAAATTAGGAATAACTACTGGAGAGGAAGAAACAAAATTCATGTGATTCTCTTCTTAAAATCCAAGTGAATTCCAACCGATAAGAGTTGTGCAAAGTGGTCAGAGGCAGAAATATCCTAAAGTCAGCAGCTTTATATATCTATCTAGTCATTAAAAATTAGGGGATATGGGCCAAGCCTGGTGGCTCACACCTATAATCCCAGCACTTTGGGAGGCGAGGCAGGCAGATCACGAGGTCAAGAGATCGAGACCAACATGGTGAAACCCCGTCTCTACTAAAAATAGAAAAATTAGCTGGGCATGGTAGTGCACGCCTGTAGTCCAAGCTACTCAGGAGGCTGAGGCAGGAGAATTGCTTGAATCCAGGAGGCGGAGGTTGCAGTGAGCCGAGATCACACCACTGCACCCCAGCCTGATGACAGAGCGAGACTCCGTCTAAAAAAAAAAAAGGGGGGGGATATGTAATAATTAATAAGATCTCATTTTCAATTGTGACAAAACTGAAAAATACCTAGGAATAAAGTTATGTTCTATACCTTAATGAAAAAGTTTAAAAATTCTAACTGAAGGACATTTTAAAAGATCTGAGTAAATTGAGAGAAATATGTTCCTTATGAATATATTCTTTCAAATTAATCCATAATATGTAATGCTTTGAATCAGAATTCCAGTGGGATTTTCTGGAAGTAACCTGAATTCTAGAATTCTAGAATTCAAGAATTCAAGTTATTATCACAAAAGGAATCTGGAAGACTAGGCACGTGATAACAGCTAAGAAAAAAAAGAAAAATAATGATGTGAGAAAGGGAATAAGATTTATAATGTCACATATACATATATATATTAAAACAAAAGTAATTAAGACAGTCTGATACTGGGTTAGATAAGTAGAACAATAAAAGTATGAAAAGGCCGGGCACAGAGGCTCATGACTGTAATACCAGCGCTTTAGGATGAGAAGTGGGAGGATTGCTTAAGGCTGGAAGCTGAGACCAGCCTGGGCAACATGATGAGACCCTGTCTCTACAAAAGAAATGAAAAATTAGCCAGGTGTGGTAGTGCACACCTGTAGTTGTAGGCACTCGGGAAGCTGAGATAAGAGGATTGCTTAAGCCCAGGAATTCAAGGCTGCAGTGAGCTGTGATTGTGCCACTGCACTCTCGCCCGGGCAACAGAGGGAAACCGTGTCTGTCACAAAACAAAAAAATATGAAGAATCCAAAAACAGGTTTATATTGTCTACAAGTCATGGGCAATCCAGAAAACTGAAACTACTCTAGGCACTTCTTACAGAGGGAATTTAATTCAGGGAATTGGTTATACAAAGGCTGCAAAAACTAAGAAACTTAATTGGACAGTGAGGCAACCTAGAAATTAGCAACAACGAGAACCTGCTTATCACTCCTAAAGCTGGAGGGACAAAGGCAGTATTCTAGCACCCAGGAGCTAAGGCAGCAGGAAGCCAGTCTAGTGGGAGCTGGAGCTGCAGAGAACTCATGGCTGCTTTTGGAAACATCACCAGAGGCATGAAGAAATGAGGGAGAAATACCCTGATTTGTCTCCTGTGTTCACCCTCCAGTCCATATCAGTGCCTCCCATTGGCCAAACCTATGTAAAAGCCAGAGGACAGGGAGTCTGAGCAGTAAAGGTTCCTGTAAACAGAGTACGTCGCAGGGGAGCAAAGAAAGGATCTGAGAGCATTCAGGAAAGTGGCGGATACATATGAAGATGGCATCGCAACTTCATGGGGCAAGGGTGAATGATTCTTTGGGTGATCTTGGAACAATTGGCTCTCCACTTCAGAAAAAGTTAGGACTTTACTTCACAACATACACATAAACTCCTGATGAGTTCATAATCCAAAAGTGAAAAATAAAAGCTGAAAGTTCACTCTCATGCCAACATGGAACTCAGGCAAGTCCCCTCACCAGTGAGCATGCATTGCCAACTCCAGACCTTAGCACATGCAGTGCCTTCTGCCCAGACCGCCCTGTGCAGTCCCTCCCCCAGCCACTGCCATCATCCTTCAGGACCCAGGACCTGCTTCAAGCATCACTAGCCCAGGAAGTCTTCCTTGTTGGTTCCAGTTGGGTTGGGTACCCCTATCCCATGTATCAAGACAGGAGTGAGCTCTTTGAAGGCTGATATGGTTTGGCTGTGTCCTTGCCCAAATCTCTTCTCGAATTGTAGCTCCCACAATTCCCAAGAGTTGTGGAAGGGACCTGGTGAGAGATAATTGAATCAGGGGGCAGCTTCCCCCATACTGTTCTTGTGGTAGTGAATAAGTCTCATGAGATCTGATGGTTTTATAAGGGTTTCTCCTTTCACTTGGCTCTCGTTCTCTCTTGTCTACCACCATGTGAGACATACCTTTCACCTTCCGCCATGATTGTGAGGCCTCTCCAGCCACGTGGAACTGTGAATGTATCAAACCTCTTTCTTTTGTAAATTGCCCAGTCTCGGATATGTCTTTATCAGCAGCGTGAAAACGGAATAATACAGGGCAAAGATAACATCTCATTTGTCTTTACCCTTGTGCATGGCACAGTACCAGGCACAAGAGTTGGCCCTCAAATGCATACCAAATGCACTGATATTTCATTTTGTTCTCCATCTAACCAGTGTTAATTGAGCACCTGCTATGTGCTTAGTGCTTTTCTTAGCACAGTGGAGGACACAAAAACATGTGATGTGACAGTCTCTGTTCCTCCAGAGTTAACTATATGGCTGGGAAGACAAGATACATACACAAGGATGTCTTAGCTGGGGGGTTCTGAGGAGGACTTGGATTTTCCTGATGAGTGCACTTGCTGCCTTAAATAGAAGCCAAGACAGATGGGAAGAGGCAGCAGATGGGCAGCACTTGAGGCAGCGAGCAGAGAGGCAGGAGTCCTGGACTGTGTCCCAGGATCAGGCAGGTACCTGCTGTGTGACCTGGTCACCTCCCTCCCCATAGCGAGCCCCCATCCCCCCATATGCAAAATGAGGAGGTTGGATTACTATAGCAATGGTTCTCAGCCCTGGCCACACATTGGATTTAGAGATAGATTATGGTGTAATTAGTCTGGGGAAGGGCCTGGGCATTGATACTTTTCAAAACCTCTCCTTGTGATATTTTTATCAGCTTTATTAAGATACACATCAATTGTACAACTTAATGTTTTTTTAGTATTTTCACCAAGTTGTGCAACCATCACTGCAATATAATTTTAGAACATTTTCATCACCCCTAGAAGAAACTTCACTCCCATTAGCAGTCACTCCCCCTTCCCTCTGCCCACCATCCTCCCTATTCCTAGGTAGCCGGTAATCCATTTTCTATCTCTATGTATTTGCCTATTCTAGATGTTTTTTTTTTTTTTTTTTGAGATGGAGTCTCGCTCTGTCACCCAGGCTGGAGTGCTGTGGCCGGATCTCAGCTCACTGCAAGCTCTGCCTCCCGGGTTCACGCCATTCTCCTGTCTCAGCCTCCCAGGTAGCTGGGACTACAGGCGCCACCACGTCGACCGGCTAGTTTTTTGTAGTTTTAGTAGAGACGGGGTTTCACCGTGTTAGCCAGGATGGTCTCGATCTCCTGACCTCGTGATCCGCCCATCTCGGCCTCCCAAAGTGCTGGGATTACAGGCTTGAGCCACCGCGCCCGGCCTATTCTAGATGTTTTATATAAATGGAATCCTATAATACTTGGCCTTTTTGTGTCTGACTTCTTTCATGTAGCATATCATGTTTTCAAAGTTTATCCATGTCATGGCCTGCTCAATATTTCACTTCCTTTTGTGGCTGAATAATATTCTTTTGTATGGATAGACCATGTTCTGTCTATCCATTCATCAGTTGATGGATATTTGGGGTGTTTCTACCTGTTGGCTCTTATGAATAATGCTGCTATGAACATTCACATGTCAGTTTTTGCATGGACCTGTTTTCATTTCTCTTGGGCTTATACTACAAGTAGGCTCACTCAGTCATATGGTAACTAATGTTCAACTTTTTGAGGAACTGCCAAGCTGTTTTTCAAACTGGCTGCACTATTTTGCATTCTCTCCAGCAGTGTATAGGAGTTTTCCCCTGGTTATTTTATTTTATTTTATTTTGTTTTATTTTATTTTTGAGACAGAGGCTCCTTCTGTCACCAAGGCTGGAGTGCAGTGGCACAATCTCGGCTCACTGCAACCTCTACCTCCTGGGTTCAAGTGATTCTCATGCTTCAGCCTCCAGAATAGCTGGGATTACAAGTGCCCACCACCACGCCTGACTAATTTTTGTGTTTTAAGTAGAGATGGGGCTTCGCCATGTTGGCCAAGCTGGTCTCAAACTCCTGACCTCAAGTGATCCACCTGCCTCGGCCTCCCAAAGTGCTAGGATTACAGGTGTGACCCACTGTGCCTGACCTCCCCCTAGTGACTTTAATATTTATCCAGGGTTTAAAACCACAGAACTGGATGATATCCGAGGGGCCCCATTTCTAAAATTCTGTGATTTCTTTTTTTTTTTTTTTTTTTTGAGACGGAGTCTCGCTCTGTCGCCCAGGCTGGAGTGCTGGGGCCGGATCTCAGCTCACTGCAAGCTCCACCTCCTGGGTTTACGCCATTCTCCTGCCTCAGTCTCCCGAGTAGCTGGGACTACAGGCGCCGCCACCTCTCCCGGCTAGTTTTTTGTATTTTTTAGTAGAGATGGGATTTCACCGTGTTAGCCAGGATGGTCTCGATCTCCTGACCTCGTGATCCACCCGTCTCGGCCTCCCAAAGTGCTGGGATTACAGGCGTGAGCCACCGCGCCCCCCCAAAATTCTGTGATTTCTTATCCAGGATTAGATCCCCAGGGCTCCCCCGGAAAGCCCATGTCACTCAGACCGGGGCAGAGCTGTAGTCTGTGATTGGCTTGTTGGAGCACTTGGCCACTCAGCCTTGTTTCTGAGAGAAAGCCATGCCCAGCACTGGTCACAGTTCTGATGGTGGATTCCAGAGGATACCATTATGCCATATGCAACAATTTTTTTTTGAGACAGGGTCCCACTCTGTTGCCTAAGCTGGAGTACAGTGGCTCAATCTTGGATCACACTGCAGCCTGGACCTCCCAGGCTCAAGCAGTTCTCCACCTCAGCCTCCTGCGTAGGTAGGACCACAGGTGTGTGCCACCATGCTGGGTTTTTGTTGTTGTAGAAATGGGATCACCCTATGTTGCCCAGTCTCAAACTCCTGGGCCCAAGCAATCCTCCTGCCTTGGCCTCCCAAAGTGCTAGAAGTACAGGTGTGAGCCATCAAGCCCGGCCCAGCATGCAACAATATTGACTGAACACCACATGTTTGGTAGTCCGGCAGTCCAGGATCAGGGAGAGGAGAGCCTCTGCTTGGGGGTACATATGGGATTAGGCAGGGCTGGAAGAGCCCCTGTAACCTCACTTGTTCTGCAAGCAATAAAGTCTCTTATGACTAGGCCGCAGTAGGAACACTAGCTTTTCTGGAGTTGGAGGCCAAATGGGAAGTGGGTCTTCCCCTGAGAAAAGGGAAGAGAAGAGGCACCAGCAGCTTCCTTGCAGGAAAACTGAAAATTAACCATTAAAGCGCCTAGCACAGTGCTAGGCACATAGCAGCCCCTTCTTCCACACTAGATTTCAACTGCCAGCTCATGAAAGCAGAGACTGAAGCCTACATCTGTCCTCTGTCACCCACCCTGAAAACCAGGATGTGGGACCTCCTTTCCAGAATGCCAGGAGTCTCATGAACCTCAGTCTCTGGGGATGGTGAGTGTGCAGCTGGCCTCATCTCCTGGGCCTTAGCCAAGGTCCCTGAGTACTGCTGGACCTTCTAGGGTGGGCTTGATCTCTGAGGTCCCTATGAAGAGGGAAGATGCACAACCTAGTGAATGTCACTTACATTGTAGTCTGTGAATGGCATCTCCAGGAGTTCCGCAGGGCACAATCCATGAAGCCATGAGCAACCCCACAAAACTTCTCCATGTTAAAATCTTCAGGATGATCCCCCAGGCGTGTGAGCTGAGAAAGCACCTAGGTCATTCTACTGCTTGCTTGAGAACTTTTGCTCTTGGAAAGACCTTTGACCTGAGCAGATTCAGGCAGCTTCAGGCAGCTTCTCTGACCCTCATCTATTTCTCTTTTCATTTGTTTCTTTCTCTGCCTCTCTCCAAAGTAGCTATAAGATGAAGGTCACACATGCATATTTTATTTGACATGTTATGAAATGCACTTTCTCACCCCCTGCATATATATCTTTTTACTGTTTAACTCTTCACTCTGGGTTTCCTTCAAATAAAAAAGTTTTAAATACCACTCACTTTTAACTTGGAAAGACAAATGCATGATACCACTGTGCTCCTCCAAGTCCATAGCAGACATCAATGATCAATCACAGCACTCTTTCCCCCTGAGCTGGGCACAACCTCAGACTCCTTCTGAATCTTGCACTCCAAGCAGGCAGTGAGAATCAATTGGAGCTGGCATGACAGATGATATCTATTTGCCATCCCTCAGGAACTCTTACTCAAAGCTTTCCAACTCCACCTCCAGCCCTGAATGTATGCCAGATCTCTGCTACAAGACATCTTTCCCTTTGGGTGTTCATTCTCACACTCTTGGTTACCCATGTGATGCTCGATCATAATTTTTTCTGTTCAAAGCAGCTCTCATTCTCCACCTCATTTTTTTCTATTAATGACATGCCATTTGCCTGGTCCTCTAAGCTAAAAAAATGTGGAGTTTTCTGACCCTTCCATGTCTCCATGTTCTCCCTTTCTCAAATCCAGCTAGTATGCCTATCTTTTCCTTTTGACGGTTCTCTGATTTGCCCCTCCCATCTAGACAATGATATTGTCAGACCTTTAATAGGCTGGTGGCAGCAAGAAAGAAGGGCAGGGTGGAAGATGAGCCCCTCAGTTGGGAAGCCCTCTCCAGTCCTTCCAAGCAAAGGGGAATTTTCTCTGCTCTGAGCTCCCAGTCTCTGCAGCTCCTTAGGACAGATATTATTTTCAACATATTTGCAAGACAGGAAAAATAATATTAACAGACTTTGGGGTCCACAGACCTGTTGTCAAATCACAGCTGCACAACTTCATTAATCCATCCTTTCTTTCATTCTTCCTTCCTCCCCCTCCCTCCCCTCCCTTCTTCCTTCCACCAAATATTTATGGAACACCTACTATATAACAGGTAAAGGTCTCCATGTTTTAAAAAGGGAATCTTTTCTGTAAAATAGCTAGCACAGTACCTGAGACATACAGCAAGTACTGGATAAACAGTTGGGAGAAAGGGTGATTCTCAGATCCAGAAATGTGCCCAGAAATCACTTAACCCAGCTCACGTTACAGTTGAAGGATTGGAGGCTCAGAGTGACTGCCCAAGCTTCTCTTGCAAAATAGGGGTATAACTAAGACTTGAGCCCGGGTTTTTCCACTCCAACTCAGGGCACTTTTTGCTGCCTCCATAGGGCATGAAGAGGGTGGATACTCTGATTGTGTTTCAGGCTGGAGAGGCGAGGAGGGATCGTGATTCCCAGAAGCCAAAATCATGCCTTCTTCCACATTATTACACACACACGCAAGCGCACACACACATGCACACACACACGTGCACACACATGCATGCGTGCACACACAGAACCGTCCTTGAGCAAAGTCTCCAGGAGGCAGCCAAGATGAGTCAGATATGCAGCTCATGGGACAATGTAGGGGACAAATAGTGCCATTTCTTCTGGACTATCTTATGCATCTGCAACAGAGTCCTCAATGACACCTCCTCCCAATGTCCCCAAGTGACAGGTCTGCAAGCCCTGCTTATACAGCTTCAAAATATCCTAGAAGGCAGTTCACCTCACTCCATCCACCAGGTTAGTCTAGATCCCGCCCAGCGGCAGTCTCCTAACAGAGAGATACTGGAGTCTCTCCCCCACCAGCCTCTTCCACATAGCGCTCAAAACAAACTCTCCGAAATGTAACTCCCTTATTTAAGCCCTTTCCTTGATAACCAGGCACTCTAAGCCCTTCATAACTAGCCCCAGCCTGTCTTAGTCTCCCCTCCTGTTACTTCCCTCCTCAATTCTCTTATCCAGACATCCTGCTCTTTCAACCACCCTTCCTTTGCTCATACTATTCCTTAGGCCTGGAATAGCTGTTTCTACCTTTTCTACCTAAAAGAAATTCTACACACAAAAAAACAATGACAAAATAACACACCACCTCTGATTTTGAGCATGTGGGTTATTAATTGGAAAAATCCAGCTACTTCAAGCAATAAATAAATAAAGGCATTTACTGGACCTTATAATTGAAAAGTTCAGTGGTAATGCCAGCTTCAGGTGTGGCTGGAACCAGGAACTAAATTCTATACCATTAAGTTTCTTCTCTCTCTGACTATCTCTAACCTCTGCTCATCTTGTCTTTCTTTGTGCATCGGCCTCAGTCTCACTGGGCCTACTACTCTGTGTCCAAAAAAGACACTCAAGCCAACTTACATCATCCTTACAGCCAGAGCCAGCTTACCCATTACACGCAGTAGGCACACAATACTTAGGCTCACAATACTTTCAGGGACTCACAAAAAGGTTTTAAATATTTTTTAAAATAAGAAAAAAATGGATATTCAGTTAAAGGAAATGTTTTAATATGTGTTATTAACATATTTACCTTTATACAATTGTGAAATTAATTTTAGTTAATTTTATAGAAAACGGACAAAGGCGGCCGGGCACGGTGGCTCATGCCTGTAATCCCAGCACTTTGAGAAGCCGAAGCGGGTGGATCATGAGCTCAGGAGATCAAGACCATCCTGGCTAACATGGTGAAACCCCATCTCTACTAAAAATACAAAAAATTAGCCGGGCGTGGCCTGTAGTCCCAGCTACTCGGGAGGCTGAGGCAGGAGAATGGCATGAATCCATGAGGCGGAGTTTGCAGTGAGCTGCGATCACACCACTACACTCCAGCCTGGGCGACAGAGACTCCATCTCAAAAAAAAAAAAAAGAAAGAAAGAAAGAAAATGGACAAAGGTGGCTGGGCGCGGTGGCTCAAGCCTGTAATCCCAGCACTTTGGGAGGCCGAGACGGGCGGATCACGAGGTCAGGAAATCGAGACCATACTGGCTAACCTGGTGAAACCCCGTCTCTACTAAAAAAAAATACCAAAAATAAAAATAAAAAAAATTAAAAAAAACTAGTCGGGCGAGGTGGAGGGCCCCTGTAGTCCCAGCTACTCGGGAGGCTGAGGCAGGAGAATGGTGTGAACCCGGCAGGCAGAGCTTGCAGTGAGCTGAGATCCGGCCACTGCACTCCAGCCTGGGCGACAGAGCGAGACTCCGTCTGAAGAAAATGGACAAAGGCAAAGGGGCTTGTGGCACACAAAAGTCACAATAAGGCCCTGTTTGCCTGTCACAAAGAAAGAGAGAACCTTTCTTTCAGTTTTCGTGTGTTAAATCTTAGGGAAAACTCTGATTGTCCCTAATTGGGGACATTCCAGAACACGCGCCTGAGAAGGATGCAGGACTCTGATTGGCCAGGCTCAAGTCTCAGGCCCGCCCCTGAGGAGGAAATGTCAATCCCATACAAACACAAGGAATGGGGCTTCCTATAAGAAAGAAGATTCTGTTTCAGGAATTGTCCAGCAAAACTGAACTGTCTTCCTCCGAATGCTTTTTCCCTTACAAACACCTTCCCCCAGGAGAACTGATTGCTTCCACTTCTGCATTTTCTTAGCAGTTTGTTCTAGTATGATTGTAAGTGACTGAATCACAGAGCTTCCTACTCTGGAGTGTGAGTTCCTTGAAGGCAGAGTGAAAGAGTGGGCAGTAGAGATCTGAACCATGGGAATGATGCAGAAAAAGGGGTTTGCCCTGCCGGGGAGTAGGAGGAGGGGATCTTTATCTGGGTCTTGAAGGCTGGAAGTCTTCCTGGAAGAAGGGGTATTTTCACCGGGTTGACAGATGAGGAAGGACTCCAGGAGGCACCAAGAAGTGAGAAGCGTCAGGATGGGAAGGAGTTAGGGTGTGAAGTAGACGGATGTATCAGGAGATGAGGCTGAAAAGAGAATGGGACAAGATTGTGGGGAGGTGGGGCCTGTCAGCGCCACATAAAGGATTGTGGCTTTTATCCTTCAAGCCAGGGCTCTTCACCTGGGTCCATGGAGAGGCTCTAGAGGACCTGATATTGGATGTAGAATGTTGCTTGTTGGTGTAGGGAAGGTTCGTGGTATTCACCAGATTTCCAAAGGGGTTTCTGTCTTTTTTTTTTTTTTTTTTTTTTTTTTTNGACCTCGTGATCCGCCCGTCTCGGCCTCCCAAAGTGCTGGGATTACAGGCTTGAGCCACCGCGCCCGGCCGGTTTCTGTCTTAAAGTGGTTAAGAATTATTAGTATTAGGCTGGGTGCCGTGACACACGCCTGTAATCCCAGCACTTTGGGAGGCTGAGGCGGGCAGATCACTTGAGGTCAGGAGTTCGAAACCAACCTGGCCGACATGCTGAAACCCTGTCTCTACTAAAAATACAAAAATTAGCCAGGTGTGGTGGTGTACACCTGTAATCCCAGCTACTCAGGAGGCTGAGGCATGAGAATTGCTTGAACCTGGGAGGTGGAGGTTGCAGTGAGCTGCTGAGATAGCACCACTATTCCAGCCTGGGCAACAGACTGAGACACTGCCTTAAAAAAAAAAAAAAAAAAGGAATTATTAGTATTAGAGATATATTCAAGCTCCTTGAGGAAGGAGACCATGGTCTGGAATGTAATTAGAATAGCACTCTGGCAATTACTCTGTGGAGGATGGACTAAAGGAACAAGCAGAGACGGGGAGAGCCAGCAGGAATGTTACAAGAGTCTGGGTGGAAGATGACATGGCCTTCAAATGGGGCAATCTTAGTTTAAAAAAAAAAGGAGGTGATCCGTTGGAATTAAAAGATGTCATAAGCTGGGCACAGTGGCTCACACCTGTAATCCCAGCAGTTTGAGAAGCCCAGGAGGGTGGACCACTTGAGCCTAGGAGTTTGAGGCCAGCCTGGGCAACATAGCGAGATCCTGTCTCTACAAAAAATTTTAAAAATTAGCCAGGCATGGTGTCCTATCCCTGTGGTCCCAGCTGCCTGGGAGGCTGAGGTGGAAGAATCACTTGAGCCTGGGAGCTTGAGGCCACAGTGAGCTGTGTTTGCACCATTGCACTCCAGCTGGGCAACACAGAAAGACCCTGTCTCAAGAAAAAGATGTAGCAGTGATGTTAACTGGAGCTTTCTGCATGTTGTGGGTGACAGAGAGGAAGAGAAAGTGACCCCAAGACTTCTACTTTGCATTATGATCTTGTCATAGGATTATTTACTAATGATTTTATTATTGTTTTACCTCTTCCTCTCATTTAGAGAATGCTTTAAAAAAAAAAGAAATAAATGTTATTTCATTTAATTTCAAATACTTCTTTAAGGTACAAGATTTAAAGTCTCTGATATATACAAACTTCTACTTTGTTCTTTTTCTTTAAGTATAATATTACCATTGTACATACTTTATAATAACTATGGATCTATTTATTGAATTTATTTCTTTCAGTGTTTAATGCCTAGAAAATATATTTGAAAGTACACAGAGGACTTGCAAGTCATTCTGCTTTTCTAAATCCTGACTGTGTCACCCTCCAC
This sequence comes from Rhinopithecus bieti, assembly GCF_001698545.2. Lineage (NCBI taxonomy): Eukaryota > Metazoa > Chordata > Mammalia > Primates > Cercopithecidae > Rhinopithecus > Rhinopithecus bieti. Next base: position 326,004 of record NW_016827349.1, read on the forward strand.
AGCTACCCGCTCCCTTCCCCAGTGCTCAGCAGCTCAGACCGATTACCTTTTGGCATTGAGGAGAATGGGGGCACGCCGTTCCTCACTGCACCTTCAGGAAGGCATCACCACCAGCACCAGCACCAGCATCAGCACCAGCACCACTCAAACTACAGCCTCTCACTGACCCTGGAGAACAAAGAGGGGCCTCTGAGGTCCCCAAACTCCAGCAGCAAGTCCCTTACAAGTGAGTAGGCATGGAGGGGGCAAGGCAGGAGAAGGGGGAGCAATGCTGCCGGCCATGAGACTTCCCTAGATTCTTAAGACAGACCCTTGTGGTGCAGCTCACAATGGTGGTCATGTTATGCTGGGCTACCAGGTTTGGGCCAGAGTAGACAAGAGCCTTATGCATCTGAGTAGAAGCACTTTAGGGATTATGGCTCACCAGTAAACTCCAATTTCATCACAGGGTCACAGTTCTCCACATCCTTTCTTTTTTTTTTTCTTTTCTGAGATGGAGTCTGGCTCTGTCACCCAGGCTGGAGTGCAGTGGCACAATCTCAGCTCACTGCAACCTCCCCTTCCCAGGTTCAAGCAATTCTCCTGCCTCAGCCTCCTGAGTAGCTGAGATTATAGGCATGTGCCACCACGCCTGGCTAATTTTTGTACTTTTAGTAGAGATGGGGTTTCACTATGTTGGCCAGGCTGGTCTCAAACTCCTGACCTCAGGTGATCCACCCGCCTCCCAAAGTACTAGGATTACAAGTGTGAGCCACCACACCTGGTCAAGAAGTGAAGGCTTTTGAAAAGTGATTAAGTCATGAGAGTTCCACTCTTATGCATACATTAGTGCCTTACAGAAGAGCTGGAGGAAAAAAATCCCAAAGTGCTGGGATTACAGGCATGAGCCACGGCACCCGGCCTCCACCTCCTTTCTTAGCAGTTGTCTGCCTCTGCAGTACCCAGCACTGGCTTGAGCAATGGAAAAGAGAAAGAGGGGAGGGAAGTGGTGACTGGACTTTCTACTTTCTTCATTATAGAAAAACTCATTCTATCCCATTTTTGACATTTCAATTTGGACAGCAAAGTGGTATCAGATAGATCCAATCTGTCCCCTGTTATGGGTCTCAGAAAGAGAAGTTACAAAAATAGAGAGTGAGCAATCAGAAATTTTATTATTTTGTTTTATGACATGGTCTTGCCATGTTGCCCAGGATGGTCTTGAACTCTTGGGCTTAAGCAACACTCCTGCTTCAGCCTCTGAAAGTTCTGGGATTATAGGCATGAGCCACCGTACCCAGCCCAGAAATATTGTTAGCAATATGATAGAATTAGTTTATATCTTTTAAATCTAATAAAAATATGGGCTTTGATTCTGCATGTCAGTTATTTTATTTTTCTAGAAACTCACTTTTAATGTATGTTCCGAATAATTCATCCCTCAGTCTTGAGGGAAAGAACTTGTTGTTTATCAAATGTGGTTTGAAAAGTACTGAAGGCTGGATGCAGTGGCATGTGCCTATAATCTCAGCTACTTCGGAGGCTGAGGCAGGAGAATCGCTTGAAACTGGGAGGTGGAGGTTGTAATTACGCCTGTAATCCCACCACTTTGGGAGGCCGAGATGGGCAGATCACCTGAGGCGAGGAGTTCTAGACTAACCTGGCCAACATGGTGAAACCCTGTCTCTACTGAAAATATGAAAATTAGCTGGGCATGGTGGTGCGCACCTGTAATCCCGTCTACTTGGGAGGCTGAGTAACGAGAATCACTTGAACCCGGGAGGTGGAGCTTGCCGTGAGCCGAGATGGTGCCACTGCACTCCAGCCTGGGTGACAGAGCCAGACTCCACAAAAA
>NW_016827349.1:330663-338478 GCF_001698545.2 Rhinopithecus bieti
AAGGAAGGAAGGAAGGAAGGAAGGAAGGAAGGAAGGAAGGAAGGGGGAAGGGAAGGGAAGGGAAGTACTGAAGTGGAGGCTTCGATTTTATCTCTCACCCTTGAACTGAGTCCCCTCTTTGATCTTCAATTTTCTCATCCATGAAATGGGGTAGAGGGTATTGAGATGATGAACAAGGAATCTTCCAGCTCTGATTTTGCATGAGTCTGTGAGCTGGTGAGACGGGATGAGCCATCCAACCTTCACCTTGGGGCCACAGGGAACAACTCTGTGTCAACTGAGCTGGTAATGGAAACTCGACACCCACTTGGTATTGAAGAATCAGAACTCTGTCCCTCATCACTATCCACACTGCCCATGCCCTAGTCCCTGCTTCACCTTTGTATATCTAGATAACCATAACAGCCTCCTAACGGGCACCTGCTCCAGGACAATCTCCAAATAGTAGCTGCCAAAGTCATAGTTCTCACCCCATAACTCTGACCACATGCCATAAGACCTTTCATTAGCTCTTTACCATCTGGGATAAAGTCCTTGCTTCTGAGCAGGGTCGTACACAGACCTGCATATCCTGACCCCTGCCAAGGTCTTCATTCTTCCCTCCACTCCTCACCATACTTTAGCTACATGGAACTACTCTCTTCTCACAAAATACTCTGCTGGGTCTCACCTCTGTCCTTTGCACCTGCTGTTCCCTTTGCCTGGAATACTTTTCCCCACCCTGGTGAACTCCTACACATCCCTTAGCAGCCCGTTCAAATGTTTGCTTGTCAGTGAAATGTTCTTTAACACCCGTCCTCAATTCCTGGCTTTGGAGTACCTTCCATCTTGCTCTTATAGCAATTAAATAAACCTTTTCTCGGTCTTCTTCGGAATATCTCCACATGTGTCTGTCATCCCCATTAGATTAAAATTGTGTCTTGTTCACCTCTTTCTTTCAGCTCCCAGATCCCAGTTGCTAATGATACTTGGCACAAGTTTTAATATGTAATGAATATTTAATATTTAATGCATATTTAATGTGTTAATGAGTAAATTCAAGCTAGAAGGAGAAGTAGTGGCAAATAAATCCAAAGTAGCACAAAAATAAAAATCAATGGATTTGATTTTAGGAACATAACATGGCTTTTAAGGGCACATTATATGCCTGTTAGCCTGAACACCAGTCTTTCCAGTTTGCATGGTGCTTTCCCATTTTTAAAGCATTTATACATAAATGACTTCATTTGATATTCACAGCAACCCTGCAAGGTAAGTAATTTTATTTTCATTTTTAAATGGCTCAGAGGGTCAGAGAGGCAAAACAACTTACCCAGGGGCGTCCAGCTCATGTGTGGGGCAGTTAGACCTTGAAACCTTGACCTCAGATATTCTCATACCCCGTCAGCTGATGAGTACTCAAGGCTTGAGAGCTGCTGGAGGAGGAGGAGGCCGGCAGAAAGGGTGCTGGGAATCGGGCGCTGGCAAGTGTCCCTTTTCCCCTATATCTATCCATCCTTTCAACCTTTCCTTGTTTATTTCTCCTGGCTGCTTTGTAGAACTGAGTCCAGGAACACCTGCCTTGTTCAGTGAAGCCGCTGCCCATCTAAAGAAGCTGGAACTGGAAACTGTGAAGGCTGCTGGACCCTGGCCTCCTCTGCACATCAACATAAACAAGGTGCCAAGGGCTGGGGCTCGGCACTGACCATGGACTTGGTGCTAACATCAAACCTCTGATTACTACCCTAGCCTGCCTGTTAAACCAAGTGCCTTTGCCTTGGAGGGATCTCTATTCCATCTTTCCTGACACTTCTGTTCAGTCTGTCCTTTAGGAGCAAATATTTACTTACCTTCCTTTTGGGTGAATTATAGCATTAGACGTCGTTCCCAGTGTTTTGCCCAACAGGCTAGATCTGTTTGTTAGTTGTCTCTCCCTCCTACTAGACCGAAAGCTCCAGAGGGAGCATCCACACTTACCGCTTTCCATTTCTAGCCCTCTGTCTCCCTCTGACAATGCCTGGCACATTGTAGATGTTCAGTAACTGTTTGCAGGAGGAAGGAAGGGAGGGACTAAGATAGGGAGAGAGGAGGAGACAGGGCAGAAGCCAGGCCCCCTTTTGGCTAGACCTATTCTTACATCCAAATGGGCAGCCTTATAAAAGCCAAATTTTATCTTAGAATGATACATAGCACTGCTGGATTCAGTCGATCATTTAGTTCAGCCTTCTCAATGTCTCAGACCAGAGGAAGGGAAATGACTTTCTCAGGGTTACACAGCCCTTGACAACCTTCTCAATGTCTCAGACCAGAAGAATAGAAATGACTTTCTCAAGGTCACATGGCCCTTCACAAGGTTGCAAGGCCTTTGACTCTCCATCCAGTGTCCTTTGCACTCCAACATGCTTCCTCGTTTTCTTTGCCAGCATTTCTCAACTTTGGCACTAGCAACATTTTGACCTGATGACTCTTTTTTGCAGTGGCAGTCCTATGCATTGTAAAATGTTTTGCGGCCACCACACACTAAATGCCACTAGGGACCCCCATCCAGTTGTGACAACCAAAAATGTCTCCAGACATTGCCAGGTGTTCTCAGAAGGGCAAAATCTCCCTAGTTGAGAACCACTGTTGTACATACATTTTAATTTTTTAAATCCCCAAAGGAAGAATCTTTTTCATTCATGGCTCCTTTCTTCCACTTTAATGCTTAGCTTTGTCCCTTTATGAGAGGGAATAGGAAGAATTTGGAAGAACTACCCTGTGCAGCATGGGAAGGTTATACCTCCTGCCCTTCCTGTCCCTGACCTTTCCCATAATCCCTCAGCAGGGCGGCCTGTGGTTCCTTTGATTACTAATGAACCCCAACTTCAGGTTTAACTTTCAAAGCCCTGCTCGTTCACTTTTTTTTCTATGCCACCCTCCGTGATGGCCAGCTAGAGAGAATTCCTCCTGCAGGATGGCTCTGATAGCCGTCCAGTCAACAAATCTTTATTGAGCAGGCTTACCCTAGCTACTAGGGATTCAACCCAATGCACCGTGTGCCCCCGATTGGTCTTTTTTCTCTTAGTTGCCTGGTTTTCAACTTTTCTTCTGCAGTGTACACAATAAATGGTTTTAATGGGGGCTTATCCAGAGTTTGGCAAAATCCAAAAATATTTTGCAAGGAAACACAGCATATAGTGTAGCACAGAACTCACAAGCTCTATAGTGATTTGCAGTTGCCATGACTACTGGTGGGGCATTGACAATAGTGGTTTGCTCTGGGTGAAGGCCTAGCTGAGACACCTGTGGGTTATCCCTGGAGGTCAAGTTACAACTCCCTTCCTATCTCCTCCACTCAAAGAAATTGGACTGCATGGTGGCTCATGCCTGTAATCCCAGCACTTTGGGAGGCTAAAGCGGGTGGATCTCTTGAGGTCAGGAGTTCAAGACCAGCCTGGGCAACATGGCGAGACCCCATCTCTACTATAAGTACAAAAACTGCAAGATGTGGTGGCAGGCACCTGTAATCCCAGCTACTAGGGAGGCTGAGGCAGAAGAATCGCTTGAACCCACGAGGCAGAGGTTGCAGTGAGCTGAGATCCTGCCACTACACTGCAGCCTGGGTGACAGAGCGAGACTCCCTCTCAAAAAAAAAAAAAAAAAGAAAAGAAAAGAAAAAAGAAAGAAAGAAAAAAGAAATGCATTAGTAATCAAGTAAGCTAGAGTGACGTGATTGTACAGATAATTTTGGCTTTGTCCTGACATACACACACACAAAATATATTACTTCACACTTTGAGGGTTTTTTTTTTGAGATGGAGTCTCACTCTGTCTCCCAGGTTGGAGTGTAGTGGCATGATCTCGGCTCACTGCAACCTCTGCCTCCCAGGTTCAAGTAATTCTCCTGCCTCAGCCTCCCAAGTAGCTGGGATTACAGGCACGCGCCACCACACCTGGCTAATTTTTATATTTTTATTGGAGACAGGATTTCACCATGTTGGCCAGGCTAGTCTTGAACTCCTGGCCTCAAGTGATCCACCCGCCTCGGCCTCCCAAGGTGCTGGGAATACAGGTGTGAGCCACCGTGCCTGGCCACACTTTTTTGTTGCTGTTGTTGTTATCATTCATGAAACATTCCTTGCAACAGACCTCACTTCTCACTTCTGATCATGGCACCAAAATTGGGAGTCACTGGCTTGGATGACTTTTAAGGTTTTTTTCCAGCCTCAAGGATCAAGAATCCTCTGATTCTTCTAAGGTTTGGATAACTTCCTGTTCTTGATTGAATGGTGAGATGTCATTTTCACTGTCCAATTCCAAAGTCTGTGCCCAAAATTAACACAAGAATTTAATTATCATCAGATTTTAGATGTGTAAACAATTTGTATAAACAATTTAAATATACATCTGGTCATTTCTTTATCCCCAAACAGTATCCCCAAACAAATGGACTATTTCCAACTATAATAATATCAAAGCCTAATTGTCATTCATGTCTATGTTTTGAAATCTGTAATCTCATATTGAACAATTCAAATTGACTGAACATGAAATACAAATTACAGTCACAGGAAAAGAGAAAGCACAATGTTCTTGAAGCCATCCTCTAGGCAGGAATGATACGGTCTTGGAACCCAGCTATCTTTTATACAAATTCATGTAACAATGCACACATTTCCCAAAACGTATATTGACCTTCACCTGCATCAGTTCATATAGCAGAATATTCAGGTCTTGCTTTGTCCAGAATGAACAATAACGAGCCAGGTTGAATTTTATGTCCAAAAAGCAGTTTAGAATGAGTAAATTCAAGGGGAATATCGACGCTAATTTTTCGTTCTTATTTTAGCAGCATTCTATTTTTTGAAGTGGGTCTTCCGTCATTACTGCCAGTGTAACTCCTTCCCCTTAAGCAATTGTCAAAAGCCTCAAATGGGCTTTATAACCAATTTGACTCCTGTATGCCAGCATACCATTCCGAAAAATTAAATCTAGTTTTAAAATTATCTCTTCATGCACCAGTGAAATATCCATTCAATTATCTTGATGTAACAGGATTTACAAACACAAGATAAATTATCTTAAGGGTATACTGTAAACCTCACCTTTCAAAATAAATGTTACTTATTTGCCTGAAGGAGAAAGTGGAGGCCCTCAGGATAATGAATCCAGTCAAATGAGCCAGATTTCTTCAAATTCAACTTGGCGGCTCAGGAACAATTGATAGCTCAGGGTCGATCATTAGTGTTCTCACATCCAATGCTCTTTTTTTTTTTTTTTTTGGTTATATATATTTGGTAACTAAAGAATCTAACCCGAAAATACCATTTATATCTGTTTTTCTCCCTTGAGCATCATAACAATCTTATGAAGAAAGAAACAGATTTAGAGAATTTAAGGGGAAGCAGTATGATTGACTAGTCAGGAGCTCTGGCTTTGGAGTAACCAACGTCACCATTTCTGGCTATCAGTCTTGGCTCCTCTGCTTACTTCCTGGGTGACTATGGGCAAGTGACTTACCATCTCTCTGCTTTGTTTTTTGTATCTATAAAATGGGGATAATGATAGTAGCTACCTTGAAATGAGATGATTACATGAGGGGACTCGGTGAGACATGCATATGAAATGCATAGTCAGCGGCTAACCCATAGTAAGCTCTCAGTATATGTTGGCCACTGGCATTGTTTTTCTTTTTATAATCAGCATCTTTTTTTTTGATGCAGGGTTTTGCTCTGTTGCCCATGCTGGAGTGCAGTGGCGCAATCTTGGCTCACTGCAACCTCCGCCCCTCAGCTCAGGTGATTATTCCGAGTAGCTGGAATTGTAGGTTCTGGCCACCACGCCCTCCAAATTTTTCTGTTTTTAGTAGAGATGGGGTTTCGCTGTGTTTCCCAGGCTGGTCTCCAACTCCTGGGCTCAAGTGATCCACCCACTCTGGCCTCCCAAAGCACTGGGATTACAAGTGTGAGCCACCGTGCCCAGCCCATGATCTTTTTTTTTTTTTAATGGTCCAGGTAAGTGACGAAGCTGAGATTCAAATCTGTCTCTGCCTGTCTTGCTATTACATAAAATTGGAGAGTTCTGCTTGGTCTACCAAATGCTTCTCCATATGTTCAGAGGTGTCCCTGGGAAACTCTACCTCATTTCTTTATTAAACAATGTTAGCTGGCCAGTTGCTCTATACTTCCTCTAGCTTTCATAGCACTTGGTGCGTACCAACGTGCTCACTAGGACTTCTTAATTAGTGAATAAGATTAATGTTGGAACTTGTAGAACTTGAGAACTTTAGGGCATTTGATTCTTGCTGTGGTACATGGTGGCTGATATGTCACATTTAGTCCTAATATTACTGAACTGACCTCTAGCAATCACACAGTCCTATACCTTTCTTATTAAACATGTCTCTTCTGATAATGACTGTATATTATCATAATCTTCTTTAGTACATATTTATTGGACATCTACTATGTGCTGGGTAACATATTAGCACTGGGATATGAAATGACCACAATAGGCATGGTTAACAATAAGACCTTATTTCCCAAAATGTGGTGTGTATACCATCAAAGATGATTTCAGGTTGTATACATGGATGAGTACTTTTTATATTAATAGTGATATAAATATAATATTTCTCATAATAAATATAATAGTCATAAAACCTATAATTTCAAAGATATTATTGCTTTGAACACAGTTCAAATAGATGGTCCCAGGGTAATTCACCTTAACTGGATCACATGAATTATAGATATGTATTCTGTGAATACATGAGATGTGGCAAAAATTATAAAGGTTGTGCAAATACTGAAGTGCAAGACACTCTACAGTAAGGTAACAGATATAAATTTCTTGTTGAAAATCACAATTTTCTGCCAGATTTGTTGTCAAACTGCCAATGAATATTTTGTACCCTTCCCCTGGACCCAACAAGTCACAGAACTGAATCTTTCTAGGTAAGAGATGGCAGTTATGGGGAAAATAGCACTGGACTGAGGTTAGGAGACTTCAACCAGGAGATGTCCAGTTCTGCTGCTGGCTCTTGCCCCATGATGCTGAAAGAGCCTTTTCCTTTCTTTGAACTTTTACCCTGGCTTCTGGTAGGTCCTCACCCTATTTCACGAGGGAATGAGATGCTGTGCCTGGGAATCCTTTGCAAATAGTAAAGCACTGATAAAAATATAAGGAGTTGGTGACACTCCTGTCTATGTATGTAGGTCTATGTGTTATATGCAGTTATGATTATTGGGAAAAGTTAATGCACATGTTTCTGTCTTTGTTTACAATCTGCTGTTTGTATTTTGGTTTGTCTCAGGCTGAAGAAAAGAAAGTCTCAGAGAAAACTCTTCAGACTCCACTTTTGCCTTCCCCTGTGGCGGATCATGTGAAGTGTAACATTCTGAAAGCCCAGTTGGAAAATGCTTCCCGAGTGAACATCCAGGTGTGCAGAATGCATACATTCCTTTGATTTCATGTTATAGGATTTCCTCGATGCCACAGAGAAGAAAGGCACCGTAGGACTGAGATGCTGTGTCAGTCAGGGTCCAGTCAGGAGATGGGAACCGGGTATGTGAACCATACCTGATACGTGAACCAAGATTTTCATATAAAAGAATTAGGTACATAAAAGGGTAAAAAGAGAACTTGAAGGCAGCAGTTCTCAAATGTTATTGTGCATAGGTCACCTGGAAAACTGGGCCCTGTTCCTGGAGATTTGGTAAATTGGGGTGGGGGGGCTCATGAATATTCCTTTTCTCTCCTCTCCCCTCCTCTCCTCTCCTCTTCTCTCCCCTCCCTTACCCTCCCCTCCCCTCTCCTTCCTTTTTCCCTTCTTTCTTTCCTTTCTTTCCTTTCTTT
>NW_016827349.1:338691-360888 GCF_001698545.2 Rhinopithecus bieti
TTCTTTCTTTCCTTTCTTTCCTTCCTTCCTTCCTTCCTTCCTTCCTTCCTTCCTTCCTTCCTTCCTTCCTTCCTTCCTTCTTTCTTTCTTTCTTTCTTTCTTTCTTTCTTTCTTTCTTTCTTTCTTTCTTTCTTTCTTTCTTTCTTTCTTCTTTCCTTTTTTTTTTCCTGTCTCAGTCTGTTGTGAAGGCTGGGCTGCAGTAGTGGGATCATGGCTCACTGCGGCCTCAACCTCACAGGCTCAATCAATCCTCCTGCCTCAGCCTCCCAAGTAGCTGGGACTACAGGCATGCGCCACCACATCTAGCTAATTTTTGTACTGTTTGTAGAGACAGGGTTTTACCATGTTGGCCAGGCTGGTCTTGAACTCCTGGACTTAAGCAATCCTGCCCCCTCAGCCTCCTAAAGTGCTGGGATTACAGGCGTGAGCCACTGTGCCAGCCTGAATATGCATTTCTAACAAGCCCACAGGACCACATTTTGGGTCACACTACTCTAAGGTGCCAGAGATAGTAACTGGAGGCAGCACTTTCCATCCCTACAGCGGAGGGAACAGAGATGCTGTCAACATTAAAATTTAGATATTTGAAGGAGAAACCCTGTGGAGACTAAACTCAGACTTCTAAGCAGGGGTCACTGTGCCTGGCGCTGGCATTTCTGAGCTCTTAAGACATGCCTATGGGGCCTGGACTCAGACTGAGGAGGGGACATCAGCTGGCTGGTGCTGATATGTCTGAGGTGGACACTATGCAGCTGGATCTGCCAGTGTTGGAAAATTGTCTGCAAATTGTATTCAGCTGTGACTGCAGGAGGAACTGCTGCTGCCCACATGAAGCAGCAAGGCTGGGGTGACTCGCAGGAGCAGGAAGCAGACAGCAGACAGGAAGGAGCACATTCCTTCCACGAGCGCCCCATATGGACAGAACCTATCATGGAGTCAACTGGCAAAGCAGACCTGAGGTTTGCAGGCCCTTGGGCCAGCTCCATAAAATAGATGTTTGGCAGGTGGACTTGGAGTTAAAAGTTGCTAGTTTAATAGCTGCCATAAATTCTCCCATTTGAACTCGTAACAGGTGTCCCGGTGGACCATGACTCTTTCCCTGTGACCCTAAATGCAGCCTCAGAATCATTTTCTGCATGGTGGGTATTCCAAGGAGGTACCACCTGTTGATCAGATTTGGCACTCAGGTAGAAGCCCACTTACCATCCTTGTCCTGGAAATATAAAAAGCTGCAGTCCATGATTTCATTAGAAAAATATATAACTGTCTTCTTCAGCTGGGCACAGTGGCTCATGCCTGTAGTCCCAGCACATTGGAAGGCCAAGGCGGGTGGATCACTTGAGGCCAGGAGTTTGAGAGTAGTCTGGCCAACATGGCAAAGCCCTGTCTTTACTAAAAATACAAAACTTAGCCAGGTGTGGCGGTGCATGCCTATCTTCCCACCACTCGGGAGGCTGAGGCAGGAGAATTGCTTGAACCCAGGAGGTGGAGGCTACAGTGAGCAGAGATTGCTTCACTGCACTCTAGCCTGGGCAACACAGCAAGACTCCATCTCACAAAAAATAAACAAATGAATTAATTAAATAAAAAATAAGAAATAAATGTTAAAAGTTATCTTCTTCATTCCTTATAAACCTAATGTATATGCTTATGTTGCCAAGGATAAAGTAAATACTCAGTAATCTCTTCTATTATTATTTCCATTTATATATGTAGCAATCTGAATAATTTAGGTCCTTCCAGAACATACCATGAAAGTCAAGAGAAAGCTTACAAAATGTCTTTTATTTGGGGGTTATGATATAAACAGGAGGCAGTAAGATGTAGAACACAAGTTTCAAAGTCAGATGGTCTGACTTTGAACTTTGATCTATGATTGATCAGGAATGTCACCTTAAGCTTGTTTGTCAACCTTTCTGGGCCTTAATTCTCTCATGTGAAAATGGAGATAACAACATCTATCAGGTTATTGTGAAGATTACGTGAGATGATCTGTGCAGAGTACCTGGTGCGATGCCTTGCTCTGCCACTGCTGAGATATTGACAGCAATGGTCACAGTTGTGGAGTGATGAAATTGCTGGGGGCACTGATTACTTACAGATAACAGTGGTTGCCCTTTTTAGAGGATGGTCGGGTTTATTTCGCATCACAAACTCAGGAATATCAAGGTTATAGTCACAAATTCTTTATTTTCAGTCTACATTCATTGATTTCGGGTATGCCATTTTTATACTCTCACAGAACAAACAAAACTGACACATATTTTGCAATTTACAAAGCTGTAATTATCTACATTAGAAAGTTGTAACGTATTCCCAATAACCCCATGCTGCAGGTATTATCTGTGGAGGACCCATATTTCTGCTCCATTGGAGAAGTGCAGTATATCGAAAATATTCCATTTTGTAAAGTATAGGGAAGCGATGAGAAATAGGTAAGAACACATTTCCTAGCCAAAAAGACATAGTGGAAGGGCATGAAAGCAGGAAGAAAGCAGGGGAATGTGAAGTCAGTAATTTGACAGCAGTGTTTCCCAAGATGTTGTAAGGAACACAAGCCCCACAGGATGCTCCCTGATAATTCTGGAAATGCTGCACACGAAATCCCATGGGACAGTCCCAGTGCACATCAGCTTCTTATAGGCTCTGAAAAGTCCTGCAGGAAAGAAGCCTGTTTTACTTTCTTTCACACCTAACTGGCCATAGAACACTTTGTAAAGTAGCTCCTACTGTTATCTGTAGAACTGAAATTCACAGGAACACAGAAGCGTGCTTTGGGAATTCATGGTTTAGAGGGTTTCGAGGGGTTGTGATGGAGGGAGAGGAGGTTGATGCACAGCCAAGTACACTGCTAGGGGTTTAAGTGTTAATCCCCTGTTGGCATCAGTGCACAGTGAGAGTATAAGGAAAGGAAGCAGAAGTCAAACAGACCAATGGTACTATCTGTTGCTAACTCTTAAAAAAGGCTTTGGGGCCAGGTGCAGTGGCTCACTCCTGTAATCCCAGCACTTTGGGAGGCTGAGGCGGGCAGATCACGAGGTCAGGAGATCAAGACCATCCTGGCTAAAACAGTGAAACCCCGTCTCTACTAAAACTACAAAAAATTAGCCGGGAATGGTGGCGGGCACCTGTAATCCTAGCTACTCAGGAGGCTGAGGCAGGAGAATGGTGTGAACCCAGGAGGTGGCGCTTGCAGTGAGCCGAGATCTCGCCACTGCACTCCAGCCTGGGTGACAGAGCAAGACTCCGTCTAAAAAAAAAAAAAGGCTTTGGCTGGGTGTGGTGGCTCATGCCTGTAATTCCAGCATTTTGGGAGGCCAAGGTGGGCAGATCGCTTGAGCCCAGAAGTTCAAGACCAGCCTAGGCAACATGGCGAAACCTTGTCTCTACAAAAAAAAAAATGAAAAAAATTAGCTGTGCATTGTGGTGTGAGCCCGTAGTCACAGCTACTCTGGAGGTTGAGGCAGGAGGATTGACTAAGCCCAGGAGGTCAAGGCTGCAGTGAGCTGTGATCATGCTGCTGCACTCTAGCCTGGGCAAGAGAACACACCCTGTCCCAAGAAATAAAAAATCAAAAACAAAGATTAAAAAAGCTGTGATTAGGATGTAAGACTGGATCTATATGTGAGCAATCTTGACAGGATAATAATGCCATGTCCTCCAAGCCAATGGGCTTGAAATCTTTGCTCAACATCTATTTAGAACAGAGGCCGAGCTCTGCATGTTGTGATGGGCGTCAGGGCTGCAGGCCTCTGCATGTTCCATTGACCACTCGTGTGTGGTCAGCTGGCCTGGCTGGCTGAGTGGGTGTCTCTTCTTCCCCCACCATTCTTTGTGGGACTCATCAGAAGGAGGAGGACAAGGTTTCTCTCAAAATCATATGACGTGATTCCTGCCAAGCTGTTATGGTTGTTATGCTGATGTGAAAGGACAGATTCCAAATTCATTTGTAAACTGTAAGTGCTATGTGAACATAGAGCTGATTATTATTCCTGACCTAAACTGTGAGGTGAGGGATTAAACTGCGGGTTTGGCTTTTCCCACACTCTCCCTTTCTAATTCAAGCATGAGTTGGCACATAGCAGGTGTTCAATAAAAGCATGAATGCAAGAATTGATTGCATCTGAATGATTGTCTTAATCCCATTACTCAAGAAAACATTTTTTGTTAACATATATAAACACCAGAGCAAGATTCTCTATTGATTGAATACTTGGTGAACTACCTCTTTGGTCCACTTGCCAATTTCTGTAATCTTTTGAATGTAAGAGACTTGAAAACATTTTTTGCATGCCAACATATTCAGTTTTGACTAACCTGAATACTTTCTTTAACAGGGTGGAAAAGAGGAATCAATGTTTGTAAATATCAATAAGAAATCCAGTCTTCAGGACGCTAATGTAAGGTCTGTTGCTCCTTGTCTGAATGGGGAAATGATATTCTCTATATCATCGACATTATCCTTGAAACATTGCTTGTGAGGGCATTAGCTGATAAAATCAGAGGACAAATAAAACAGAGAATACGAGCCCAAAGAGATGAAAAAAAGACTGGCTTAACCAACTTTCTGCAAGCCTCAAAAATGCTGCTTTTCTCAGTTTTAATATCTCTGCCTGCTGCGTTAACAAAGAAATCAATCACTTGAGGTTGTCACTCAAGCATGTGAACTTCACCTTGCCGTCCCCTCGCTTAAAGTCCTTTAAAGGCTCCGTTTACGCTCAGAATGGAATCCCAACTCTTTAACAGAGTGCAGGAGGCCCTTCACGACCTGGCTTCTGCTCGCAACTTCAGGTTGGCCTTGGCCCAGCTTCCCTTAGCCCATTGATGTGCCCTGCCTGCTGAGCTTCTTGCCAGTGCTGGGGCCACATATGTTCCTTTAAAAACTTTTATTTATTTATTTATTTATTTATTTATTTATTTATTTATTTATTTTTTAAGATAGAGTCTCCCTCTGTTGCCCAGGCTGGAGTGCAGTGGTGCGATCTCGGCTCACTGCAACCTCTGCCTCCCAGGTTCAAGCGATTCTTGTGCCTCAGCCTCCTAAGTAACTGGGATTACAAGTATGCACCACTGTTCCCAGCAAAATTTTGTAATTGTAGTAGAGACAGGGCTTCACTATGTTGGCCAGGCTGGTCTTGAACTCCTGACTTAAGTGATCCACCCGCCTCGGCCTCCCAAAGTGCTGAGATTACAGGTGTGAGCCACCGCACCTAGCCTATTTTTTATTTGTATAAATGTATGGGGCACAAGTGTAAGTTGGATCTGTGCATAGATTGCACAGTAGTGAAGTCTGAGCTTTTAGAATATCCATCACTCAAATAAAAATACATTGTACCCATTAAGTAATTTCTCATCATCCACCCTCCTCCCATCCCCTACACTTGTTCTTTAAAGCTTCCAGGCCACCACCACCCCAAACCCAGAGGAAACCCTTCCTCCCCTGATCTCACAGAGAACAGGAACTCTTTCCTTTTGGCATGGTGGCAGTGGCCTCACTGCCACCCAGTGGTTTACTAACACCAGCAGGGTCTCCTTAGGGTAGTTTCCCAAAATGGGTCCAAGGACCACTGCATCAGAGTCTCTTCTTAAAAACACAGACTCCTGGGTCCTACTCCAGACCTTTTGGATCCTTCGTGTGAATGTGTGTGGTGGGGGTTTGGTGGGTGCCAGTAGAGACAAGAATCATCATGTTAACAGGCACCTAGGTGATCTAGAACCACTGCTCTGGGGAATTATTATACTTGATGCCAAAAATAAAAGCTAGCATTTCTCTATATCACCTTATGATTCCCAATCTGTGTTCTTGGCATAAATTTGTCTTACTCCTGAGATACATACCCAGCTGCCTCCAGAGCTTTTCAAAAACTTAATTCATCTCTTCCTACTCCACCCTACTAACCTTGACCTGGTTTCCATTGTTAGTCAATGGTATTATTACCTACCCCTCACCCAGGCCTGCAAACTGGGAGTCCTTGCTTTTCTCCTACCTTATTCCCTCATCTAATTGGTCACCAAGTCCTGGCAATTTGACTTTCATTTTACCTTCCACATCCATCCTCTACTCCTCTTGACTATACCTTGAGCCCTCATTGTCTTCCGGGCTTACTGCTGCCAACGATCCTCTAAGATGCTTCTATCCTCCCTTTCACCAGGGTCCTCTTCATTGTTCTAAGGACCTTTCTAAAATGCAAATCTGACTATGCCACTCCTTTGCTTAACACCTTTAGAGAGTTGAGGTCCATTGCCTTCAGTGTAGACTCCTCAGCCTGAGGCCCCGTATGAACTGGCCTCAACTTTCCCTCCAGTCAAAACCCTCTGCTCTTCCACTGAGACCTCACCAGACAGTAGTTCTAGTGCCCTGCGTTCAGCCCGGTCTCCACTCTGCCTCTCATCTTTGTGGCCTTCGCTCCATCTGGAAAGAGGAAATTCCTCTGCATAGCTTTCCCTGATGCTGACTGTTCCACCCAAGCAAATTCATGTGTTCCCCCAATAGACTACATTCTTCCAGGGACCATGTTCCCTTTACTCTGGAGCCGCAGCTTGAGGAAACCATGAGTGTAGGATGAGTTGACTCAAATCCTCTATTTTCTCATTCATGTGTTTATTCAACATACTTTTTTTTTTTTTTTTTTTTTTTGAGACAGGGTCTCACTCTGTCACCCAGGCTGCAGTGGGTAGCATAATCATGGCTCATTGCAGCCTCAACCTCCTGGGCTCGGGTGATCCTCCCACCTCAGCCTCCTGAGTAGCTGGGACTACAGGCACGCTCCACCATACCTGGCTAATTTTGTACTTTTTGTAGAAATGGGTATTATGATGTTGCCCAGGCTGGTCTCAAACTCCTGACCACAAGTGATCCGCCTGCCTCAGCCTCCTAAAGTGCTGGGATTACAGGTGTGAGCCACTGCGCCCGGCCTCAACATGCATTTATTAGGCCCTGGCCACGTACTTATCACCATACTGAGCACTGACCCAGAAGTGTCAGTTGACTTGCCAGGGGCCCCTTTCAAGGACCTCAACTTGTTTTAATGCCTTGTTGGTCCTAGGAGGTAATGAACTGATTTTTTAAAAAATAAAATTAGTCATGACCACTACAAAAATGCATTAAACATTTTCCTTAAAATTACTATTTTGAGTAGGGTCCATTGGTTACCGGAAATAAATTCTTGAATAAAGATAAAATGAAACTTAATTTTAGCATTTTCACAAAACACGGAATTAAAATGTGTTACAGCAAGTCCTAAAGGTCTTCTGATTATGCATTTTTCACATAAAGTATAGTATGGTTCTTTATCTTTTTTTTTTTAAAAAAAGCAAATAGTCTGTGCTATGTTTAAAATAGAATAGCTACCAGATTACTTGGAATTAAAAACAGGTTATCCATAGTTTTCTCTTCATTTTACTGGCAAAACCTGGTTATGAGCCAAACCCTCAATCTGGTTCACCCCTCATATTGGGGGGCAGGGGTGACTATTTTGGGGCAGAGAAATTTTATTTGGTACCTCAATTATGTTTAGTTCCCCCACTTGCTATATTTTCCCTATAGTTTTTTTTCTTACTGTTTGGATTTTCTATGGTTTTAAAAAATAATTATAATTATTAACTAAGTAGAGTAGAATTCAAGAAGGCAAAGAAATGGATTTCTTGACTATCAATGTTATTAAGGTGTACATTAACTGAGAAAGCAGTCCCTATAGCTAAAACAAGACCATAAACCTTTTTTGATGGTATTGTTCTGTTTTTTCGGTGTGTCTCTAGAAGTCCTATTCCTATTCGTGTGGAAACTGCCCAGCCAGCTGCGGAAAAGCCGGAAATCAAGCCTCCCCGAGTGAGGAAGTTAACAAGACAGTATAGTTTGTGAGTTCTGTACTGCAACTTTTTCAATTAAAACAACTACGATGACTAAATGTTTAGGTACAAATGCTTCTTAGCCCCTCTGACTAGTCCCAGGGAGCAGCCCCCAAATTCCATTTATTTCCAATTTAGGTAACAATGAGACTAGCCCTTTCTCCCTGAAAACCTTCCATAGTTGGCATAGGGATTCATTGTTGACTACTGTGTAATAAATTACTCCCAAACTTAGTGTCTTAAAACAATCCACCTTTATCATCTCACAGTTCCTGTGGAGTGGGGGTTGGGGCATGGCTTAGCTGGGTCTTCTGTATCAGGGGCTCTTACAAGGCTGCATTCAAGGTGTCAGGGCTGCGGTCTCATCTGCAGGCCCATTCTTACGGTTGCTGACAGGGATCAGGTCCTCAAGGACTGTTGGACAGAGGTTGCCCTCAGCCTGTAGTCACTGAGAAAGCACTCTCCAGCTTTCTCCCTTAGAGAAAGCACACAAGAAGAGCCAGAGAGAGTGCCAGCAAGGCAAAGGCACAGTCTTTTGTAACCTATGCACAGAACTGACATCCCATCACTTTTTTCTTTTTTTTTGAGACAAAGTCTTGCTCTGTCACCCAGGCTGGAGTGCGGTGGTGTGATGCTGGCTCACTGCAATCCACCTCCCAGGTTCAAGCAATTCTCCTGCCTCTGCCTCCCAAGTAGTTGGGATTACAGGTGTGAGCCACCACGCCTGGCTGATTTTTGTATTTTTAGTAGAGACGGGGTTTCACAATGTTGGCCAGGCTGGTCTAGAACTCCTGACTTCAAGTAATCCGCCTGCCTCAACCTCCCGAAGTGCAGGTGTGAGCCACTGTGCTCAGCCCCCATCACTTTTGCCATATTCTGTTCATTAGAAGCAAATCCCTGTGTCCAGCACACACTCAAGGGGAGGGATTACACAGGGGCGTGAATAGTAGGTTGGGGATCATTGCAAGCCACATCAGAAGCTGCTTTCCGCGGCATATCCATGAAAAGGCAGCCCCGTCTGTCAACAGAGCCAAAGCTGATCACTGAGCTTTGACACCTGTAGGAGGCGCCATTTCCCAAAGTGTCCCAGAATCACCAGAGTCCATGTGCACCTGACTGTTCTAGGCATCGTTGGGGAATAGTAAAGTGACTTTGACAATTCCCATCCAAAGAGTCACAGTTTACTGGAGGGAAAGACAAGAGTCACAAATAATTATAATCCAAAGCAGAAAGATAACTTCCGTAGTCAGGGTGGTGAGTACTAGTAATAATTGTAGTAATTATCACAATGGTAGTTCACATTTCTTTTTCCTTTTTTCTTTTCTTTCTTTTTTCTTTTTTATTTTTTGAGACAGAGTCTTGCTCTGTCACTCTGTCACCCAGGCTGGAGTGCAGTGGCACAATCTTGGCTCACTGCAACCTTCACCTCTAGAGCTCAAGCAATTCTCCTGCCTCAGCCTCCCAAGTATCTGGGATTACAGGCACCTGCCACCACACCCAGCTAATTTTTTTGTATTTTTAGTAGAGACGGGGTTTCACCATGTTGGCCACGCTGGTTTTGAACTCCTGACCTCAAGTGATCCACCCGCCTCGGCCTCCCAAAGTGCTAGGATTACAGGCGTGAGCCACCGCGCCCAGCTTGTAGTTCCCATTTCTTGACCTTAGCTATGGCGTGGGTACTGTGCCTAGATGTGTCATTGGTCAGAGAGTAACTGCAGGGAGATCTCTGGACAAATGGAAAGCATGGGGACTTTGGGGCTGGAAAGGCTTCTGTCAGGCCCCTGGCTAGTTTACAGCTGTAAGCTCTTGGAAAAATGACTCTGTGATCCTCTTTTCCTTCCTCTGTAAAATGGGTGAGATAATACCTGCCTCTGAGGAGTTTTGTGGGGCTTAACATGAGAGAATGTGGGTAAAGCCCCAATGCCCTGGCCATAGGATGAGGTGCCCTTTCTTTCTTCTCTAGGACCTGGAAGCTTCTGAGGAAAGTTGGAGTTTAGGGAGTACCCAGAGTGCAAAATGTAGGACAGAAAACGGGATTCTGGATGCAATTCTCTAACAGCTGTCTCAGGTCTGCCATTTGTAGCTGTGAAAAGGAAAAGATACATGTATGGGAGATATTAAGGGAGACATTTCCCACCTCATTATCCTTCATAGAAACTTCTGGTCAGCTGCATTTCCCACGAAAGCCCAAACAAGTAAAGTTCAAATAATTAACAGTCCTAATGATCCCTGGCGGACAATTAAGCCATAACAGTTTGCTTCCCTCGAGGATACAGCTGGCAGAACTTGCCATTCCTTTTACATTTTGAAACTCAAAATGTTATTATCACTCATTTGAGAGATATAATCACATTTGAAACAATGACTGTCTGATATATAACCTAGAAGGAAAGAAAATTTCACTAACTCACCAAAGTCACTCTTTTTTTTTTTTTTTTTTTTTTTAAACAGAGTCTCACTCTGTTGCCCAGGCTGGAGTGCAGTGGCACAATCTCAGCTCACTGCAACCTCCGCCTCCTGGGTTCAAGAGATTCTCCAGCCTCAGCCTCCCAAGTAGCCCAAGTAGCTACAAGTGCATGCCACCGTGCCCAGCTAATCAAACTGCCTCTTTTAAGGACACTCTTTTTCAAACCTTGAACTTTACATGTGTATTTCTTAAGCTGTCCCAAAGTATTCTGCTTTGAAAATCAAAGAATGGCAGCGTTTTCCCCATTGGTAGAAAATAGCAACATTCATGGATGAAATTTTCCCCATGTTATTGTCCCATAAAGAGTTATCGAATCCTTGACACTGATTACCACTCATTTACCCATCTTTTTTTTAATATATTTTTTAAATTTTTTTGAGGTGGAGTCTCACTCTGTCACCCAGGCTGGAGTGCAATGGCGCAGTCACAACTCACTGCAACCTCCGCCCCCTAGGTTCACGTGATTCTCCTGCCTCAGCCTCCTGAGTAGCTGGGATTATAGGTGTGCACCACCGTGCCCAGCTAATTTTTGTATTTTCAGTAGAGATGGGGTTTCACCATGTTGGCCAGGTTGGTCTCGAACTCCTGACCTCAGGTGATCCGCCCGCTTCAGCCTCCCAAAGTGCTGGGATTACAGGCATGAGCCACCATGTCCAACCTTTGCCCATCTCTTTAACTCTTTGATATTGATAAAGTTGGCACGTGATCAAGGAATATAAATGGGAAAACTCAGATTTCTGATTTTCTGGAAAATATTTTTTGCATCATCATTTTTGAGATACAGATTAGTGTGCGCACATCACCCTTTTGGCTGTTGTAATATTTCCAGTTCCTAGGCTGGAATAAGGTGTAGTCGGATTTTAGGTGGCTCCATCAAAAGCATTGTAACATTCAGGTGCTGTGAACAAGTCTTCGAACCACTGCTTTTAAAGGTACAAACAAAAATCTCAGCCACATTATTTCCTGGAAATATGACAAGGAGGGAAACTGTGGCCGGTGCATGCAGTGAGAAGGGAGAAGTAGAGGGGCTCTGCAGCAGTCTGAGGCAGGCGAAAAGATTTTTTTTTTTTTTTTTTTGGGAGACAAGGCCTCCAGCTGTTGCCCAAGCTGGAGTGCAGTGGTTGATCACAGCCTACTGCAGCCTCAGGTGATTCAGCTCAGGTGATCCTCCCACCTCAGCCTTTTGAGAAGCTGAGACTACCGGTGCGTGCCACCGCGTCTGGCTAATTTTTGTATTTTTTGTAGAGACAAGACCAGACCATGTTTCCCAGGCTGGTCTCAGACTCCTGTGCTCAAGCAATTGGCCGCCTTGACCCCCCAGAGTGCTGGGATTACAGGCACGAGCCACTGTGCCCAGCCAAAAGTGTCATTTTTTATGCATACCAGCTAGGATGTTTACAAAATGATGAGCTATTTTATTTTTTTCCAGAAATATAACTTCACTGTTTATTTAAACATAGCGTAAAAGTCTAAAAAAAATTCAATAGCGCTCACTTTGGCAGCACATATACTAAAATTGGACCCATACGGAGATTAATATAGCCCCACTGCGCAAGGTGGACATGCAAATTTGTGAAGCATTTCGTATTTTAAATTTTTTAATTAAATAATAAAGTATAAGTTAATTTAAAAAAAGAAAGAAAGGGGAAAAAAAGTAAATAGGCAAGATAGAAAAGTAGCCAATTTCCCAGAATCAAAAATAACCAGGGTTCATAGTTGATGACTGTTACATTAGACGAGTTTCTATGCTTATATATTGTTAAATTAGAAAGAAACAACTTCAAAAAATCATTCTGTATGTAAAATTGTACTTATTAAAGTGTTGTTCTGTGACTTTATCATGAGTTTACCTTAGAAACAGGTAAAACTGGAAGACTTGCTGAATTTTAGGTATGCTTCTTGGCCATAAGATCTAAACTAAGACAAAAGATAAAAACCATTATGAATTTGGAGTCTTTTTTGATTTTAGACAGCATCAGTTGACTCTCTTCTGTGAAAATGAGCTGTTGTTTTATTTTAAATGACTTTTTTTTTTTTTTTTTTTAGACAGAGTCTCACTCTGCCGCCCAGGCTGGAGTGCAGTGGCACGATCTCAGCTCCCTGCAAGCTCCGCCTCCTGGGTTCACACCATTCTCCTGCCTCAGCCTCTCCAGTAACTGGGACTACAGGCACCCACCACCACACCTGGCTAATTTTTTGTATTTTTAGTGGAGACGGGGTTTTATCATGTTAGCCAGGATGGTCTCGATCTCCTGACCTCATGATCCACCCACCTGGGCCTCCCAAAGTGCTGGGATTACAGGCGTGAGTCACCACGCCTGGCCTTAAATGACCTTTTATATAAAACTAAATACTAATAACTATGCTCTTGAGGTGATAATTTTTTAAATGAGGTAAAAAGAAATTTTAACCCCGCTCCTCCACTTAACCAGCTATGCGACCTTGAACAAATAATTTCACAATCAGCTGCTAAATATCATCTGATTCTCTGAAAAATGGAGATAGTAATAGACAGGGTCGGCGTGAAAATTGAGTGGGTGAATGAACGCATAACCCTTCTGACCTGTGTCATCTATGTGGATCCAAATACTTGGTGTATTATTAATTTTTCCACATACTTACTCAATTCTCACCTTTTCCCCTTTTTAGTAATGAATCCTAAGTCCTTCCCTTGAGGCTTCTCCATACGCAGAATAATCTAAAACCTCTCAGGAACCCCTCAGTCAACCCCATCTGCACTGCAGCTGTGTCCCCTGGCCTCGTGTTCCCACATGCCTCCGTGCTGGGCTGAGGCCTTACCAGTGACTCTGCACAGCCTGCATTGGTGCCTGTCTGTCATGGGTCTCGTATCTACATTCTTGAGCTCAGCCATCATTCTAAATTACAACCCCTATGCAAGGGTGGCTCCAGAAGCTGTACACAGCAGATCCTTAGGGACAGTGGCCTGGAGTCCCCTTCACCACCCTTAAAGCAGAGAGTGAAACAGATGTTTGTACACCCGTGTTCATGGCAGCATTATTTATAATAGCCAAAAGAGTGGAAACAAGCCAAGTGTCCATCAACAGATGAATGGATAAACAGAATGTGGTATATCCGTATAATGGAATTTTGTATCATAAAAAGAAACGAAATTTTGATATATGCTACAATGTGGATGAACCTTAAAAATATTATGGTGACTGAAATCAGCCAGACACAGAGGAACACAGAGTGTGTGATTCCACTTACGTGAGGTTCCTAGAACAGGCAAATTCATTGGGACAGAAAGTGGCATTGATGTTACCAGAGGCTGCAGGGAGGGGCTTGGGGAGTTATTGTTCAATATCAATACAGAGTTTCTGTTGTCACTGATGAAAAAGTTTTGGGGACGGATAGTGGCGATGGTTGCACAATATTTTGAATGCATTTAATGCCACTGAATTTTATATTTATAAACAGTTAAAATGATAAATATCATATTGTGTATATTTTACCACCAAAACAAAACAAAACAATACCCTGGCAAATGACAGAAAATTCAGCCCAAATTTGTTTTGGCAAAAAAGAGTATTGGATCCTGCAAGCTGGACATCTGGTGGACATCTGTTTGGGAACCCCCGGTCCCCATCCCTGGTCTTCCCACCCCTGCCCATCCTCTGTCCACTCCTCACAGCCTGTTTATTATTGTAATGAGCAGAGCTTCATGTGCTTTTAGTAACCGCAGTGATGAAGACGACCTCCCTCCAGACCTGGCCGAGGCAGTGGGAGTGACCACGGCTACAACCACAAACACCACAACTGCCGCCACACAAGTCTCCGTGCCGCTGCCGTCTCCCAAGGTCCAGAATGTCAGCTCGCCTCACAAGTCAGAAGGCAAAGGCCAGCTGTCCCCCGGGGCCAAGGTAGTGTGGGGTGGAAAGCCCTGGCAAGCAGCCACACTTGCTGGGAGTTCAGTATCAATTTACTGAGTAGCATCTGGTGCATGTATTTCATTTTTGCATAATCAAATTTAAATTTTGCATAATCAGTTGTGTGTACTCATAAAACAACAGCAACAACCAGAACATGTTTTTATATAACTTGACCCCAAAATACAAACCAACTGTTTGCGAGAGAATAAGTGAAATATAAAATCAGGTTCATTGTACTTTAATTGCAATGTAAGAGATTTTTGAGGGCAATTTTCATTTAGAATCTCATCTCTATAATAAGCGATTAGTCCACTGTGAAGATAGAGAGAAATGATTCCCCCCAACCATAGTGAACAGTTTGGAGAAGCAAAAACAGAAGTATCCCCATCCCTTTCCTTATGTCATATAGCTGGTATTCGTAGTTTGAAAATAGAAAATAGTTTTCCATTTGCTGGTTTGAAATTTCAGGAAATTGCCTGAGATGTGAACGGGCTATGACAAAGGCTTTACACAAGATATTTTTCCTGGTTTTCTTTGAGAGACCTCTAGCTACAATCACTCTGTGGCAACTGGTCCAAATACAGTTGAACCTATTGCTATCCAAGTGGATACAAGTCAGAGGTTGCAGTGGTCTGTGCAACTACCTGGAGAAAAGGTGTGTGCATGAGGCAGGTGCCCTGAAGGCAAGACCGGAGCTTCAGACGCTGTTCTCAGCTCTTCCATTCATAAGCCACAGCACTCACTTCCAAAACTTTTATTTCTTCAGGCCTCAGTTTCTTCCTCTTAAAAACGGGAATAAGATCTGCTATCTTGCCCTCGCTGGCGTCAGCTCCGGTGGAGGTTAAAGTGCTCACGCAAACTGGATGCCTGAGGCTTTTGCAGGTTCAGGGATCACAATTCCTGGTGACAGCTAAAGAATAATGGTCCAGGGCCACCTCCTGCATTACCAAGGCCAGTCTTTCACCTGGTCCCTTCCCTAGGTGTCTCTGGAAATATCTCTGCTTAGGTGTTCTGCACAGAAACCTGGCTGGAGCACTCAGCAAGCGACTGGCCAAGCCCGAGGTTCTCTGCTTCTCTATAGATCACCTCTTGGCATCTCAGCCTGGATTATCCTCCACTGTGTGGAGCCCCCTGTACAACTTTGTCTCAGGTGTGGACACAGGCTCCTATCACATATCCCACACTGTGGTTAAAACCAGGCTGAAAGAAACATTTACAAAACAGAAGGGAGTTGGGGTGGTGTGGAGGGGATGCAAGTGGCATCCTACCAAAGGCCACAGGGCTCCCTCTCCTGGCCATCTCTCTCTTTGGGGCCTTGCTTGCACCACGTTGATGGGACTTATTTTTTCTACCTTAAAAGACCTCGAGGCCATCCATGCAGCTAAGACCCCAGAGCAGGAGAACAAAACGTTTTCCAAAAACAAGCAACATAATATTCCACGTGCCATCATCTGCCATGAAGACCATTGCTCTTAATGTGCAGATCAGTTTAGCTCCTGGAGGACCCTGGATTTGATCCTCTTAATCTAGGACAAAGTCTTTGCGCTCTCTTTGTATATTCAGAGGACTCTTTCAAGTGTTTTTCCTCCAAAAGACCAGTCAAACAGCACTAAGAGCACTTAAGAAAAGTTGCCTGCAGCTCTGAAAGGGACAGCTCCCCACATCATGTCTACTTCTACCAATGAAAAAATTGGGGTGCAGTCTCAGCATTGGATATACTGCTTGGCCAGGGAAATACAAGGGGATTGTCACGCTAATGAGATCAGTGTAGAGGAGAGGCTGGGAACCTCTGTCTGTCTTTTCTGGTGAACTTCATCATTGACGCAGTGCTGTCTCTAACCGGGGGTGTTTTTGTCTATCTCCCTAGAGCCCCTCTGACCGAGGAGGTGCCTTTACCCTGGAGCCGGGTGATCTTCTGATGGATTTCACAGAAGCCACTCCTCTGGTAAACTTCCTATTTTGCTAAAACCAGAAAAGCCACAGACCATAGAAACATCTTGGCAGAGGGACGGATGGACAGAGGTGGGCATTGCTGTTGAGGAGCCTCTTCCTCTTGTCCTGGAGGCTCAGGGATCAGCTTTCATCCAGGGGGCAGGCACTGTGGGTCCCTCCACCTCTAGAGCCCTTGAGGGAGGAAAGGGTGCTCCCTTTGCTCTGAAGGTAGTTGTGGGGGTCCTGCCCGTGCCTGTCTACTGCACTTTGAGAGTTATAGGGCTCCTCTATGTTTTGGTCTTGGCTTCTTGGCTTCCTGAACTGCGCCCTGCATGCCCACCCATAGGGAATCTCTTGCTGTTGCTTCTGCTGATCCATCTGGTCTGAAGCACTGGCTCAAGGCCACATTCCAGCTTTCCAGGCCCCTCGCACCTCCTGCCATCTTCTATCCTCTGCATACAGGTCTCACCTTAGGGATGGCAGCCCTTTTGGGACTCCTGCAGGTGAGAAACGCTTCTCAGGGGACAAGTAAAGGGCCTGATGGGTCTGAGAATTAGGGTCAGTTTCCAAAAAGAATACATGGTGGCTTTGACAAGAGTGATGAGATTCCCTTAGGGATCATTGTGTTGCAGGTCCAGCTTGTAGATTTAATTACTGATACATTTAAATGGTCTTTTCTTTGTTTGAACCAAATAAGCTGAAATTAGAAAGGAAGCAGCATCTGGCAGAGAATCGGAAATGCCATGATCTGAGGGGTGATACCTGCCAAATGACTGTCCAGCCTCTGCTTGCACCCCTTCAGTAACAGGAAGCTCATTCTCTCTCCCCAAGACATGCTGCTCACATCTCAGGGAACCTCCAACTTAGCTATGAAATGGGTATAGGCCTGTTTCACTGCCCAGGCATGGGACAGCTGAGGTCCTTGTACTGCACTGAGACACAGCCAACATTTCACAGCTGAAGTGTGCAGTGAATGTGTGTCCTCAGGACAAAGCATCCTTTGAGGCATGAGTGCATGTACTCAGGCCTTCTCTGGCTTTTTGGCAAGAGCTTCCTCCATTTTGGGCTTTCCTTGGTACCATGGGCCTAGACCTTCCTTTGTTTCAGAATCCTGTTTCCATGAGTGCCAAAGGGTCCTAGAGGGGAAGAGGGGACTCCTGCTTCTCCCTTTGGTCCTATTCCCTCCATCTCCTTCCCCCAGCATCAGAAATGCAAGCAGCAGCTCTCCCACCTGTTGGTAGGGTGATGGACAGATCTCTATCTCAGGGGACCGGGCCCACCTCCACAAGTCAATGTCTTGGATGCTGTGGGTGAGGGCTACAGAGGGGCTTCCTTATCCATGGGAGGAAGGAGCCAGAAGTAGAGGGAGGCAAGGGTAACCCCCATGCCTGACTTTGCCAGGGTTTCCTCAACTAAATGGCCCCAGCCTATCAGCTGGAACAATGCGTTGGGACCATCTCATCCAGTCCTTCACATATAGATGTGAAAACCAGGGCCCAGACAGGGGCAGACACTTGTCCCAAGTCACATAGCAAGTGTGTATCAAAGCGAGTTCTAGAACCTAGACCCTGGGCTGCCATTCCAGTGGCAGATGGCCCAATCCAGGATGTGTCTCTCTCTTTCCCTGTTAGCCAGTCCCCTCCCTCAAAGTGGGTCAGATGCCCTGGTCTCAGCCTGAACTGTGGTGCAGCCCTGGGACAGTCTCCAAGCTGTCAGCCCAGGTTTGGTCCTCAGAGTTGCTGAGTGGAGCATGAGGAGGGGAAGTGCTCAGGTACCTTGGTCTAAGAGACTCAGCCTGGATGAACTATGGTTATTTTGCCACCAGCCTTGTGCCTTTGCCTCTGGCTGCTCTCTCTCTGGGCCTTCCCGTCAGCATTTCCCACCGAAGAGGAAGCAGCCCTTTACAGGCATGAATGTCAGAACTTCCCGGGTGCTACTCATCACACAGGCAGCGAATTACCCCTCGTTGGTGAATACTTTTTCCATGCAGTCATTTGCCAAGCTTACAGCCTATCTCTAGCCCCCTGTCTCCTACTAGCTGAGACTCTTGAGGCCCCATCACTATCCTGATCCCTAGGCCCAGTGCCAGACTGACAGGGAACTGGAGATCTTGCCTTCATTCAGCAACGTTCCACCAAGACACTATAAGAACTAACATAACCCTAGCTGGGCGTGGTAGTATGTGCCTGTAATCCCAGCTACATAGGAGGCTGAGGCAGGAGAATTGCTTGAATGTGGGAGGCGGAGGTTGCAATGAGCCAAGGTCGCGCCACTGCACTCCAGCCTGGACAACAAAGTGGGAGTCCATCTAAAAAAAAAAAAAAAAAAGCCAGGCATGGTGGTATTATTCCTGTAACCTCAGCACTTCAGGATGCCAAGGCGTGTGGATCACCTGAGGTCAGGAATTCAAGACCAGCCTGGCCAACATGGTGAAACCCCATCTCTACTAATAATACAAAAACTAGCCAGGCGTGGTGGCACACATCTGTTATCCCAGCTACTTGGGAGGCTGAGGCAGGAGAATCACTTGACCCCAGGAGGCAGAGGTTGCAGTGAGCCGAGATCGCGCCATTGCACTCCAGCCTGGGCGACAAGAGCGAAAGTCCATCTCCAAAAACAAATTAAAAAAAAAAAAAAAAAAAGAACTAGCATAAGCCTTATCACTTTTATCACTCTTGATACTTGTGGCTGGTCTCTGTGTAGAGTGGTTTTCAAAGAAGCACAGTCCAAAGGGCCCAGAGTAATAAAAAGGTTCAATCTGGAACAGGCATCTTTCAAAAAGTCATTAAATAATATTAAATTAACACCTCCTATAACACATCTTGATCTCTTTCTGCCTTTTCTTCTGTTCTCTTACATTCCTGCTTGACTCCAGGGACTTTCATTCTCAAGCTCTCCGCAAAGAAACACTCTTTCCAACTTCGCTTTTGTAGCTTTTCCCCCCTCCTTTTCCCAAACCTTTTCTGCTCTAATCCCCAGCTCTTTTATTAGGTAGCTCAATTTAGCAATCTTAAGCCTTAGAACCTTTGCAGCTTCACGTCTTTCCATTTCCGATTCTGCATCAGAGTTCATAATCAGATCTGAGTTTCTGCCTGGGTTGCAAGAGGTAGAGTACGTGGGTGAGAAGGGAAGGAGGCAAGTGAGTCAAGACAGCACCTGCTCTCCAGTTGGTTATTTTCTTTAGGGTGTGAATGTGAGCAGGTGCTTGGGGGCATTGGCTTTGATAGAACGAGGGGAGTTGGGGGAGGGTACATTGATGCATTAGTGATGTTGACCCTAGAATGCAGAGTCCTGCACCCCCTACTCCAAGTCTGCCATGCTAGCTTCCCTCCCCAGGTAACACAGACCATCAACACCTATGCTTTCTGTGTTCTTGACTCTCTTTCTCGGGCTCGTCCCTCTCTGATCCCCATGCTTCACGAACCACTCACCCAACTGCAAAGCAGAGCCAATTAGCACCCAGATCCCTTCTGGGCCATGACATGTTGGTCAAAAGTTCATGTGTCAGGGAGGACAGGGCCCTGGCCAGAGGAAGGCTGTGTAGGCCATAGAAACAGGCCCCAGGTTGGGTGTTAGAAGGGAGTTTCCATCTGCTGCAATAACTTACTTTTATTTTGAACTTAATTTTACCAGCAGGGCTAAAGCTGAATCTCAAATCAAATTAGGGTGCCCCTTCTGTGATTTTAGCTGTGTTCCCTAGGACACAGGGAGGTGGAGAGAAATCTACTTGGTCTATGATGTCAGGTTCACTAATACATCTAGGCCTCTCTTTGGTTCTTTCGTGGCTGTTTTGGGTGGGTGGAGATCACTGTCCTGCCAGGACCTGTGACTCTGTACCTGTTGGACAACATTCTGTTCTGGGGCCATCCTGTCCTGGGGCTTACCATCTCATCAGCTCTACCTGAGGGTGTTGGCGGGACTGGTTCTTGCTGCTCTTCAATCCCTGCTTCCCGGCCTCAGTGTAAGGAGAAAGTTGCACAGGGCCCCTTTGCTCAGTACTTGCTAATGTCTACTCCTTCTCCCTTTCCCTCTGACTTTTCTCCCTAGTGGCCAAACTAGCCATCTCTTCTCCTATCTGGATGATGAAGAAGCCTTACACATTTTCATCATCATTTAACTGTGCCGAGAATCTTTCTGTTTCCCCGAGAGTCAGATTTTGAACTCAAAAGCCAAGCATGTACAGAAGAATGTAGCTGCTTGCTTGCAGAAAAGACCCAAGGAAGAAAGGAAATACCAGGAGAAAAAAATTAAGTGGTATTTCAAAATAGCATTCAATTCCATGTGTTATCTTATTTCCTTCTCACTTGCCAACAGTCCAGAGTGTGGGAGCCCCAGGATGTTCTTTTGTTTCAATCCATTCAGATGCATATTTAGAAAGATCAGAAAGGCTTGTGCGATGGATCAACACTTCTTTACCATGAAAGTCAAATGCTGGGCAAAGCCTTAAGGCACTCATTATGTTCTTCAGTTGGGACCCTGGTGGCCAGGACACATTTTAGCTTCTAGGCAGTGTGGCCATGTTTCTGGGTCATTTGTGCCAGCTTTTATTTTCTTCAAAAAATACCTATTGCGTGCCTGCTGTCATCAGAGGAGAAAAGACCCAGTGGCCTGGGGTCCCTGACGTAGCTAGTTCTGGTTGGAGCATGGATGCCCTGGGCAGTGGTGGGAACTGTTCCTGAGGGCAGCGGGGAGACAGCTTTCTGCAGGATATATCCTGAGGTCCACAGAGAACAGCAGGAGGGTTTTAAGTAGTCTGGTAAAAGTTAACTGCAGGTGATTCAGATGGATTCACTTGACTAAAAACTAGATTTAGAAACAGTCAACAAAATGAACCACGGACTTAGACTTTGCAAACGCAATTTCTACATCTCCCAGATTTGAATAGTAAAATAGGCCATCATGAAGACCATTGTGCGATAATAGTTGTAAAAAGCCCTTTGGAAATTGTCCAGGACTGCACAATTGTAAAGAGGACAGAGTTAGATCACTTTGGAGATGGAAAAGAGGCTGGCAATTTTCTTGATCATTTTTCCATGAAACTTACCCAGGGGCTGTATTTTATTCTTCACAGCAGGATCATATCAACTATTTAAGGAAACTCTCTTGAGCTAAAAGATGTGTATATTTGTTCTCTGGAGCAAATGGTCCCTCCCTGAAACCCAAAATAACCCTGTTCGTGGTTCCCTCTCCTAACCTCAAGCATCCTCTGTCCACCAACCTCATCCTCACCAGTACAAGCTGTTTGACCTCTGCTGGGCGCCTGGTGCTATTCAAGGATAAGGTGGAGAACCCTGCATATCCCAAAGGATGTGGCACTTTTTTCACAATGTTTGGTATTTTCCAGCTAAGTAGCAGGGTGTCCCAGTAATTAACAAGATGCCACGACTGGGCCCATGCATCTTGTTATGGGTCAGACAGAGTCAGTTTGTTTTCTGAACACAGATAACAAAGAGCCAAGATATATGAAATCCTAAACTGTATGTTACAGCTGGGCACAATGGATCATGCCTGTAATCCCAGTACTGTGGGAGACCGAGGAGGTGGGGGTTCTCTGGAGGCCGGGAGTTTAAGACCAGCCTGGGCAACATAGTGAGACGTTGCCTCTATAAAAAAGAAAAATTAAAATATTAGCTAGGCATGGTGGCACATGTCTGTAGTCCCAGCTACTCAGGAGGCTGAGGCAGGAGGATCACTGGAGCCCAGGATTTTAAGGCTTCCATGAGCTATGATTACACGACTGCACTCCAGCCTGGGTGACAGAGCAAGACCCTGTCTCTTAAAAAAATATGACATGGTGGCTCACACCTGTAATCCCAACACTTTGGGAGGCCGAGGCGGGTGGATCACTTGAGGTCAGGAGTTTGAGACCAGCCTGGCCAACATGGTGAAACCCCATCTCCATTAAAAACACAAAATTAGCTGGGCATGGTGGTGCATGCCTGTAGTCCCAGCTACTTGGGGGGCTGAGGCAGGAGAATCGCTTGAACCCAAGAGGCAAAGGTTGCAGTGAGCTGAGATCATGACACTGCACTCCAGCCTGGGCGACAGAGAGAGTCTCAA
>NW_016827349.1:361125-376836 GCF_001698545.2 Rhinopithecus bieti
TCCCTAAAAAAAAAAAAAGAAAGAAAGAAAGAAAGAAAGAAAAGAAATTAAACTATATGTTTTTCCCCATGATATATTTCTTTCCTGGTGCCCTCTGTTGATATCCACTCACACAGTGTGTGCCCTTGTTCAGCAGAGTGCAGGAGGGCACTGAGCATGGAAGGCAAATGCTTCAAGTGTGTGGCCACTCCTCATTTCCTCCATGGCTCATATTACTAATTCATCCTGGCTGTCTTTCTGACTTGGCCTGGACAATGCTTCAGAACCCTCAACCGAGTGCCGAGAAACCACTACCTGTCCTGTGCAGCTGGCACAGGAGACAGCCTCTACCTACCAGGCCTGGGAATGGGTTCTTGGTGTGTCATCTGCTCAGATGATGGAGACAACTGATGAAAGACAGAAAGGAGAAAAGAAGGCTGAGACAGAGGGTGGAGGGTGGGACCAGAAGCCAGTTGGCCAGAGGATGGAAGTAGGTTGTGGGTGAGGCTGGCTTGAGAACAGTCTGGAGTTGCCAGATCTGTCTTGCACTGTGCTGTCTTTCTCTCCTTTCCCTTCCCCTATCTCCTCTTCCTCCTCCCCCTCTCTTGCCACCTCCTCCTCCCCTTCTCTCCTCTCCTCGTGAGCAGGCAGAGCCCGCCAGCAACCCCCACTGTGCCCACTCTCGCTGTTCTCCTCCACTCTCTCTCCCCATGAAGGAAGAGACCACTGGAGTTTGCATGTACCCTCCAATCAAAACGAGGCTGGTAGGTACCCTGGCAGGGAGAGGGGCCTGGCCAGGAGAGGTGAGGTGGGCAGGAGCCACCAGGCGAGGTGGAAGCCTGGGTGGGCGTGCAGAAGCCCCAGATCTCGGGAAGAGACTGTTGACAGGTGCCCTCACTCCAGATGGATGGAGGATTTGGAGTCCAGCTGGCCCTGGTCAGACTGGAACACTCTTCGCCTCTAGCTGTGGAGCCCCCTTCGCTTCTAGGTCTCAAGAATCAAGAAGAGTTTATTTTCCTAGAATTTTGATCAGTATAGATGCTTTCCCCAGAGAGAAATATATGCTTTGGTACTCACCAGATGGACACTTAAGTTGCATTTCTATTGAAAATAAAACTTCATTAAACTTGTCTTCTTCTGCTATTTATCAAGCTAATGATATAATGGGAGTGCTACCTAACAATGTGAACGAAATTGCCTGTCATCCCAATTTAGCATGATTTTTTGTCATTTTTATATATTTCCTTCTGTTCATATCATTCATAATTTTACATAGTTAAATCATAGTAACCATATTCTCTCCTGTTTTTCTCTTTTCATTTAATGCTGCTATGTTGTTTCTATCTTGTTCTTGTTGCCACATTATATGACTGTTTGTATTTCATCAAGTGAATGGCCTACCATTTACCTAACACATTCTTTACTGCAGGACGTGTGCTTTGTTCCCAGTTTGTCACTCTTCGGGAGAACACATATAGCTTTTTGCATCAGGAATTTTATTTTCTTAGGCTAGACCCTGCTGGATTAAATATTGTGATTTTGGCTTTTGCCACCTTTCTAAAGTGTTTGTGCTAACAGATAGTGCCATCAGAAGAGAGTGACTTTGCTTTTCGCAGCCTTAGCAACGCAGGGTGTAATTGTTGAAATATATTTTTCTTATTTACAGCAGGTATAAAATAATTCTTTGAGGTTGTTAACTTTTACCTTTCTTTAATAGCAATAATAAACCACTTTCTGGCAGGCCACAATGGCTCACACCTGTAGTCCCAGCACTTTGGGAGGCTGAGGCAGGCAGATCACCTGAGGTCAGGAGTTCGAGTCCAGCCTGGCCAACATGTGAAACCCCAACTCTACTAAAAATACGAAAGTTAGCTGGGCATTGTGGCACATGCCTGCAATCCCAGCTACTCAGAAGGCTGAGGCAAGAGAATCACTTGAACTTGGGAGGCGGAGGTTGCAGTGAGCTGAGATCACTCCACTGCACTCCAGCCTGAGCGACAAAGTAAGACTCTATCTCAAAATAAATAAATAAATAAATAAGTAAACCGCTTTCCCTCTCTGCCTCATGATGGTCTGAGAATTTATCTGTCCATTACTTTCCACTAGGACATTGGTCTCAGAGCATGAGGCTGACCCAATAGGCAACAAGAGGAGAATGTACCCCAAGACTTCATTCCAAGAGTCCTTCTCGTACCTGAGTCAAAAGGCAATTTCAGGCCTATTCTGACAATTTTGAGATGTGTAAAGAGACCAAAGAAATTTGGGGGAAGGGGAGCAGGCTTGGGCTGGATGTCTCAGTACACATGGCAAGGATATTGTCATCCCCACATGGGGGAGACCTGCTTTACCCATTCAGAAAAGCTTGGCTGATTTGGGTCTGAGCTAATGTGTTCTTCCTCATCCCTGCCTCACCCTCCCATTGGAGCCACTCAAGAGCATCGAGTAGCTATCCCAGTGTCCACAGGCAAGACCTCGAGACACACAAAGCTGGCTGCCCCCTGGGCAGTGGTGGCCTTAGTGTCTTGCCTGCAGCCCTCTGCTGGCGGGTGGTATGGTATGCATTCATCAGCAGGTGTGCAGACAGTTTCTGTGCCCCAGGAATTGTACTCAAAGCTAGTGCCAGAGTCATCAGGCCCCTGGGCCTGATGGCATACCCTAGGCTGGTTTGAAAAAATAAGCCCTCCCATTTCCCAAGGCCTCTAGGAGGCCAAAAACAAAATGACCAAAGAGAAAGACATGGAAGTCAAGAGTCTTTTTTGCCACCGCTACCTCATCAGCTGTTCATCTGGCCTCTTTCAGACTAGCTCAGTACTACAGGGACTCCCGGCACTGGGCATCTTTGTGCATCCAGCCTTCTGTTCCCAAAGGCCATAGGGGCAGGATTCTCCCATGCTTCCATGGGTTTCCCTGAGGTCTCCCTCTATCGGCCAAAGCATACAGGGAGTCCAGTAACTGAAGTGATTAGACAGGGAATATTTTCTGGCTTAATTAGCCGAGCCTCCTTGTACCCTGCTGCTGTGAGAGACCGTGTCCCAGGATGTGACCTCTCAGCAGCCTCTAGGCCATTCCCACAGCTATGGAGAAGTCATCAGAAGCCACCCCAGGCAGCTCTGACTCCCTCATTATCCACCTTGATTGTGGCTTTTTATAAGGCAGGCCTGGAAGGCCAAGCAGATACCGCTGAAGGTAGCTCCAGGGCAAGGCAAGTGTGGGGGGCGCTAGGAACACGAGACTCCAGGCTACCATCCCTGCTGAGCCCTGCCCTGCAGTCCAACGCCAGGCACAGATACAACCACCAGCCCACACTCCTGAGGGACCCTTTGTATGTGCCCTTACACGAGTAATGAAGGCTCCGCGGGGGCACCCCTGAATCCTTCAGTTCTGTTTTAAAGGTGCTCTGCCAAAGATTGCAAAACTTTGTTTTCTAATCTGAAGGTAACCCCCTTGTCTTTCTCTCTTTTGAAGATAAAAACATTCCCGGCTGATACAATGAACCCGTTTCCTGATACTTTCACCACAGGGCCA
Organism: Rhinopithecus bieti; assembly: GCF_001698545.2. Taxonomy (NCBI): domain Eukaryota; kingdom Metazoa; phylum Chordata; class Mammalia; order Primates; family Cercopithecidae; genus Rhinopithecus; species Rhinopithecus bieti. The sequence goes on from NW_016827349.1 coordinate 364,630, forward strand.
CAGTTTACTGTAAGTAGATCCAGAAAACAGATGTGCATTTTAAACCCTTGTTCCCATGTGGTGTGCTTTTCTGTGGGATGCCAGACAGCAAGGTCAACCGCTTCTTTTGATCACCGTTGAACTCTGTGAGGTTGGGAAGAAACTTGGATTTGCAGTCGGCCTCTATTTTATTGATGTGACATTGACATAAAATTAACCATTTTAAAGTGACAATTCAGTGATAGTACATTCACAGTGTTGTGCACTGACCACTTCTGTCAGTTCCAGTACATTTTTATTGCATCCTCCAAAAACCTCACACCCATTAAATAGTTCCTCTTCATTTTCCCCTTGTTCCTACCGGCTAGCAACCACCAGTCTGCATTCTGTGTCTATGGATTTACCTAGTCTGGATGTTTCGTATAAATGGAATTGTATCATATGTGACCTTTTGTGACTGGCCTCTTTCACTTAGCATAATGTATGTGAGGTTCATCCACACATGTGTCAATACTTCATTTCTTTTTTGTTTGTTTGTTTGTTTTTGAGATGGATTGAGATCCATTCTGTTACCCAGGCTAGAGTGCAGTGGCATGATCTTGGCTCACTGCAACCTCCGCCTCCTGGGTTCAAGCATTTCTCCTGCCTCAGCCTCCTGAGTAGCTGGGATTGTAGGTGCCTGCCACCACGCCTGGCTAATTTTTGTATTTTTAGTAGAGATGGGGTTTCATCATGTTGGCCAGGCTGGTCTCAAACTCCTGACATCAGGTGACCCACCCGCCTCAGCCTCCCAAGTGTTGGAATTACAGGCATGAGTCACTGTGCCCAGCCTCATTTCTTTTTATGATGGAATATTATTCCATTGTATGTATATACTGCAATTTGTTTATCCACTCATTTTTGGGGGGTTGTGGGGTTGTTTTCACCTTTTGGCTATTGTGAATAGTGCTGTTATGCATATGTGTGTACATGTATCTGTCTGAACACCTGTTTTCAATTCTTTGGGGTTGGATCTTGATACTGGTGTGGTCTTAGGTAGGTCACTTTACCACCCTGACCACCAGCAGCTTTTTCTTTTTTGCTTTTAGAGATGAGGTCTCACTATATTGCCTAGGCTGGTATTGAATTCCTGGTCTCAAGTGATCCTCCTAGCTTGGCCTCCCAACGTGCTGGGAGTATAGGCATGAGCCACCGTGCCTGTCCCTTCTTCTTACTTAAGGTGAAAGTAGTAATAAGAATATCCTCCTCATATCCTGTTGGGCCAAGGATCAAAAGGGACCAAGAATCTGAAAGTGTTTTACTAACCACAAAACATCCCACACCCGTCAGGCGTGATTGTTGTTTCTCAAGGCTGGAGAGGCAGGGTGGTGTGACGAACAAGAACAAGTCGTCCTGACAACAGACTTCTTGTCACCACCTCTCTGGGTGTCACTGGGCAGCTTATTTATTCTGCCAAGGCTAGGCATAGTGGCTCATGTCCGTAATCCCAGCACTTTAGGAGGCTGAGGTGGGAGGATTGCTTGAGACCAGGAGTTCGAGATCAGCCTGGGCAACATAGCGAGACCCTCTCTCTACAAAATAATAATAATAATATAATAATAATAGTAATAATAAATTAGCCGCCTGTAGTCTCAGCTACCCAGGAGGCTGAGGTGGGAGGATCTCTGGAGCCCAGGAGGCTGAGGCTACAGTGATCTATGACTACACCACTGGACTCCAGCCTGGGCAACAGAGTGAGACCCTGTCTTGATTTTTTTTTAAATTCTGCCAAATGTTTAAATGCTGTAGTTTCCTCATCTGCAAAATGAGAGAGTTTGATAATGTTCATGCTTCTTTTCAGGGCTCAACTCATTCTTTAAATGAAAGCTTCTGCAGAAGTTCACTGTATATTGAGCAATTAGATGGAGCAGAAGTGAGGAATCTGGGGTCCACTCCTCCTTCCTCTCACTCTGTCCTCCTCCCAGGAACCAGAGCTTGCAATTTCCATGGTCCCTGAAGCTCCTTCTAAAGGGTTTTTGTGCCGTCTGGAGGATCTGTGAGGTGGGCTGTGGGTGGCTAAGGGTAGCTCTAAGTGCAGTCTTATGAGATGGATAATGGCCACTACCCCACATGGCTTCAACCACATAGGGAGGGAGAGAGCAGTGGCTGATTCAAGTTTCAGAGGATGAGCAGAGGTGGGAAGGTATCCAGCAGGGCAGGCAGAGGGAAAAACAGGTTCCTAGAACAGTCCATTTCTAGGGTCATGAGCTGCTTCCGGCATCTGCCTTTTAAGAATGAGAGGGCAGAGACACGGGGCTCTGCCAGGATGTTAGATGCTATTTCCCTGACACTCATCCTGGCTCCCTGCAGTCTTGCTGGACACAGCTCCCCAGCTGGAAGCTCCAGCTCCACCTCCCTCGGTTGGCTGTAGTGGGGCACTCTGGCCTTCTGCCCAGCCTTGGCAGTGCTGTGAGACACTCAGGGAAGCCCTTCCTGAAAGCTGGGGGCCAAAATGGAGCAGGAAGCCAATGGCAGAAACCACGCTGGAACTTTGAAGAACTGAGCAAGAGTGGCTTGAAGACAGCTGGAGCAGGCAGAGGGAACAGCATGAGCCAGACCCCCAGAGTGGGCGGGATCATCACACATTCAAGGGACTGAAAAGCAGGCCAGTGGGACTGGGATACGGAAAGCAAGTGGAGCTGGGTGAGAGAGGAGGAAGGAGATGTAGGTGGTGACAAAACTGGAGGGGCACAACCATGTTGGCCTTGTAGGCCACAGTAGGGATTCTGATCTCCATCCTAGAAGCAACAGGAAATCTTTGAGGGACTTTGAGCAGGGCAGTGACAGGGCAGATGCACTTGGAAGGGATCCCTGTGATCACAGTGGGAGGACAGTGGCATCCAGGCAGAGTGGACTCAGAACAGTAGCCTGGAAATGCAGAAGAGTGACTTAAGGGAGAGAGAGCTGGGAGCTTGACCCAGAGTGGTTTTGTTGGTGGAGGTGGAGAGAAGTGCACAGATGGGGAAGATATTTAGGAGGCTGGTAAAATACAGGATTAGATGAGGCAGAGAGAGGGTCAGAAATGGTTCCCAGATTTCTGATTTGCCGAATGTGGATGGACAGTGGGTCCATTCACTGAGATAAGGAAACTTGGAAAAAGACTTGGTTGGGAGAGATGAGTTTGCCTTTGGCCATGATGGATTAGAAATGCCTTTGAAACATCCGGGTGGACACAATGAATGGGCAGTTGGAAATCCAAGTCTGTAACTCAAGAGAGTGGACTAGACTGGAAACAATGACTAGGGAGGCAGTGACAGCTGGGTGGTAATAGAAGCCAGGCTCATGGGCTTCATCTTCTCAGTTTTCTCACTCCTGTGTGTAGTGTTCTCATCTCCTTCCTGCCATGATCATGACACTTGAAATTGCTGCAGGTTTGGCCTCTCCACAGGCCTCCAGATCTATCACAGTGACAGGGGTTGTTTAGCAGCGCTGGGAAGCTCTGCACAAAGTTGGTCTGGCCGTTGATCTAGCATTGATGAAGCTGGGTTTCAACAGCTGGGCTCTTGCTTGATCCTGAAACCAGTTTCTACTTGGTATTCAGGCCTATTAACTGGGTCTCTGCTGATACTGAGCCGAGTACGTTGGTCCATCTAGGGTGGGGACCCCTGCCTGACTCTGGCCAGATTTCTGTTCCACATGCTTCTTTCTAACCTGGCTCTGTCCTTCTGTTACCTGCTTTGTTCCGGTGAAAGCTTGTTCATTCATTCACTCATTCATTTCCTTATTCAACAAATATAAAAAAGACAAGATACTTAGGGTTGAGATTTAATAATATAAGTAATTTTTACTGCTTCTTCAAGGTCATTCTTTAGTGAAGCTGGCTTTTTTTTTTTTTTCTTGAAGTATATGGAAATGAAGAACACAATGACTACTAGTATAGTTTGGTGCCACTACCTCAATTCATGCCAAGGCCCTGCCCCATTTACTCACTATTGCCTTTGCACCATCAGTGCAAATGTGCTTCTTTTTTCAGAAAGATTTGCATCAAAGGCCGAGTGCAGTGGCTCACACCTGTAATCCCAACACTTTGGAAGGCCAAGGCGGGTGCATTACCTGAGATCAGGAGTTCGAGACCAGCCTGGCCAACATGGTGAAGCCTTGTCTCTACTAAAAAAAAATACAAAAATCATCTGGGTGCAGTGGCAGGCACCTGTAATCAACCCCATCTACTCAGGAGGCTGAGGCAGGAGAATTGTTTGAACCTGGGAGGCAGAGGCTGCAGTGAGCCGAGATTGTGGCCTCCAACCTGGGCAACAGAGCAAAACTCCAACTCAAAAAAAAAAAAAAGATACTACTCATTTGATGATCAGAGCGTCTTCTTTAGAAAGTCATGTAATAAATTTCTCCAAGTTCAGGGCCAAGAACTAGCATGAGAAATCTAGTTATAAAATATATAGTTGGTATTATCAAAAATATAAAACAAACAAAAACTATGCATTGAAAAAATACTATGATGGCCAAACATGGTGGCTCATACCTGTAATCCCAGCACTTTGGGAGGCCAGAGTGGGAGGATCACTTGAGACCAGGAGTTTGAGACCAGCCTGGGCAACATAGTGAGACACTGTTTCCACAAAAGATTAAAAAATTATCCAGGCATGGCACGCACCTGTAGTGAAACCTACTTGAGAAGCTTAGGCAGAAGGATCACCTGAGCCCAGGAGGTTGAGGGTGAGGTGAGCTGTCATTGTGCCACTGCACTCCAGCCTGGGCAACAGAGTGAGATTCTGTTGAAAGAAAGAAAGAGAGAGAGAAAGAGAGAAAGATAGAAAGAGAGAGAGCACCTAGGAGGAAATATGCTGATGACAACAGTAAAGAATTATGGAATTTCTTCATTGATCTACCTTTTTTTTCTTTTTTTGAGACGGAGTCTTGATCTGTTGCCCAGGCTGGAGTGTAGTGGCACAACCTTGGCTCACTGCAACCTCCACCCGCAGGTTCAAGCGATTCTCCTGCCTCAGCCTCCTACGTAGCTGGGATTACAGGCACGTGCCACCACGCCTGGCTGATTTTCTTGTATTTTTAGTAGAGACGGGGTTTTGTCATGTTGGCCAGGGTGGTTTTGAACTCCTGACCTCAGGTGATCCACCCACCTCAGCCTCCCAAAGTGTTGGGATTACAGGTGTGAGCCACCGCGCCCAGCCTGATCTACTTTTATATATCTTCTAAGCTTTCTATATAAAAGTAATGAGCATAGTTTGCTATATAATGAAAATGACAAGAATATGTTATCCTCTCCAAATGAGACAGTATACTCTACACCAGTAGTTCTGAAACTTTATTGTAATTCCTCCAAAAGAATCATCTGGAGGTCTTATTGAAACACGTATTGTTGGACTTCATCCCCAGGCATTCTTCGGTCCCAGTGGTCTTGGATGAGGCCTGAGAATTTGTGTTTTTACCAAGTTTTAAGATAATGCTGATGCCACTAGTCTGGGGCCCATACTTTGGGAACCATTGCTACAGTAATGAGAAACACCAGTTATGGTGTCAGCTAGCCCTTGTTCTGAATACTGTTCTTAACACTCACTGTGTGACCTTGGGCAGATTACTTAACCGCTCTGAGCCTTGCTTTTCCCCATAAAATCAGTTTTAAAATACACATTTTTTTCACCTTTTAACATTTCCTGATATCAGAATGTTTACTACTGGGCATGACAAAGTTTGATAGTGGGCATGACAAAATTTAAATGGCAACATGTTTCTTTCTGTGGGGCAAATGCAAAAATGGTGCATCTTACAATTGATGGTGCCTAAGATATGAGGAAATATGATCACCCGAGAGTTAATATGTGTCAAGTACTTAGCATGGTGTCTGGCACAAAGTAAAATCACTTAAAATGACAATTGATTATAGCTGGTAGTGAAAAAGAACAGAAACCGTAGAGTAAGGCTTAGGGAGCAACTGACAGTGTGAAAATAGAACCCAAATTGAGATTGATCTCCTCTTCCCTGTTTCTTCTCCAGGCAGACTTCAGAGACAGTAAATTACAGTGTTGTCCTGGCCCGTCTTCCCCGCTGATCCCAGCAGCGACCCTGAGGCCTTTGACAGAGACCGTCTCCACAGTGCAGACCATTTATACCACCCGGAAACCTGTTTCTCTGGCAGCCAGGTAGGTCAGGTCAGCAGGTACCAACAGGTAATTCTGGTGACAGGGAAACCAGGGAGACTCTAGGTTCATTGTGTTTGTGACACCTACAGCCTTTTCCTACATTCTTTCATTTATTCTGTATTTATTGAAATGTCTGTAAAGAGGCCAGGCGTGGTGGCTCACACCTGTAATCCCAGCAAAAGGGAGGATCTCTTGAGGCCACGAGTTTAAGACCAGCCTGTCCAACAAGGTGAAACCCCATCTCTACTAAAATTAGCCAGGTGTGGTGGCGCACACCTGTAATTCCAGCTACTTGGGAGGCTGAGGCAGGAGAATTGCTTGAACCCGGGAGGTGGAGGTTGCAATGAGCCGAGATTGCACCAATATACTCCAGCCTGGGCAACAGAGTGAGACTTTGGCTAAAAAAAAAAAGTAAGAAAGAAAAGAAAAAGAAAGAAATGTTTACAAAGGGTAGGCTGTTAGAGGAGATAGACAACAAATGAGTGTATGTGTGTGTGTGTGTGTGTGTGTGTGTGAGATATTGATAAGGGATAGGGAGGAACATGAAACTGTGAAAGGTAATAAGGTATTGTGGGATGGCCTCAGTGAGGTGGCATTTAAGCAGAGCCCTGAAAGGGGTTGCAGACAAAGCTGCAGATACCTGGGAGGAGTACTACGCAGAGAGGAACCAGCCAGTGCTAAGGCTCCTGCGGAAGCATGTGCCTGACATGGTTAAGGAAGTTTAAGGGGCCAGCATGGCCAGAGCAGAGTGAATGACAATAGAGGAGGCCTATGAAGTTGTGGGTTAAGGCCACACTGCGTAGGGCCTTGTTGGCTACAGTAGAAACTTTGTTTTCTACCCTGAATGAAATTATTAAACTTGGTTAGTGCCTTTAAAGATGTGTATTTTGCTGGGCATTGTGGCTCATGCCTGTCATCCCAGCTACTCAGGAGGCAGAGGTGGGAAGGTCAGTTGAGGCCAGGAGTTCAGGAGTTCAAGTCCAGCCTGGGCAACATAGCAAGGCCCCATCTCTAACTAAAATCAATGAAAAGATGTATATTTACTCTGTGTGTGTGTGTGTGTGTGTGTGTGTTTAAACAGTGGAGGCAGGTTACATAGATATGCAACTGGACCTGAGGTCCAAAAAGTCAGAGGCAGCTTCTTAAAACAGCCAATTTTATTTCATTCAATTTTATTCATTAAAATATAATTAATTATTTGTTACAACATTCCCTCAGATATTCATCAAATGAAAGCCTGGGAGAAAATGCATATGAAACCAACTTAAAGCATGATTTAAATAAATCTAACCCCTGGACATCTTCATTCGAAAGACTTTACTGAGGGCCAGGTGTGGTGGCTCATGCCTATAATCCTAGCACTTTGGGAGGCCGAGGCAGGTGGATTGCCTGAGCTCAGGAGTTTGAGACCAGCCTGGGCAATATGGTGAAACTCTGTCTCTACTAAAATACAAAAAATTAGCTTGGCATGGTGGCATGTGCCTGTAATCCCAGCTATGCTAGAGGCTGAGACAGAAGAATCGCTTGAACCTGGGAGGTGGAGGTTGTGGTGAGCCAAGATCGTGCCACTGCACTCCAGCCTGGGCGACAGAGTGAGACTCCATCTCAAAAAAAAAAAAAAAAAAAAAAAAAAAAAAAAAAAAAAAAAAAAAAAGACTACCGAGTGGCTGCCATGCACCAGATACTGTGCAAGGCTCTGGAGGTTTAGAGATGAATGACGTATAGTCAGTTAGGAACTCTCAGCCTAGTGGGACTGGGAAACGAATACGTAGCCAATTTCAGATCACTGTAATGCTAGCAAATTTAGGGAGTCCTCAAGGAGCCTAAAAAAGAAAGTCCAATACTGAGATCAGGAAAGAACCTGGGAGATGATACTTAAGCTGTCTGCTTCTGCGGTTTTTGAGGGATTGTCTCACTATTTTGTTATATATTTTTTTTTTAGTGCGGAGACACTCCGGCAGGAACTGGAGAGAGAGAAAATGATGAAAAGACTATTGATGACCGAACTGTGAAATTCTCCCCTTGTCACCTGGAAGATGGCATGGTGCCTTCTGTCCGTCTTCTTTCTTCGGGCTTTGTGTGCTCACTCTAGCACAACATACAAATGTGTGCTCTGTTCGCCCAGGTCTCCATGGTTAGTTGAAGCCAATTTCTGGCTTGACTTTTAAGGGAAAAGTTATTTTATGTCTCCTAAGCATTAGAGTTTTTCTATTACTCTATGTAGTTGAGACAGGATTTGATAAGTCTAGGAAAAGAAAGATAGGAAAACGGGATTCCTTTTCAGAAGTACCTGTGTGTATCTGTTAATAACCACAGGGGTTAATACGATATGGGATTCTTTACTATCAATTTCAACCATTTGATTTTGTATGATTGAAACTTGCACCGAGCTTTGACTGTTTGTTAAAGAGTCATTTTTAATGAAAGAATAATTCTTTATTGCTGGTTTTTCATTTACACTGATAAATACACAGATCTTATAAAGTCTTTAACATTCATTTGTATTCAGATGTGAGTAGATGAACTAAAAAAAGAAAGTTACATATCACTATGACTGAAGGTCCTTCAGCTTAATCTGAAATATAATTTAACTTGTGAACTCTTTGGATATGATATTATTTGGAATAAATAGAATTTATCATTGAACCCAAAGTAGGAAATGATAGCTTACGTTGTCTAAAAATCCTTACAAGGTTAAGATGATTCAATATCAAGAAGATTTATTTGGGAGTTCTATCAAGGAAAATTATTTCTAAAGTTGATCAATTCATGTCCTATTGATAGAATCTTGATCAGAAGAAATTTTGCTCTTTTATATAGTTTCAAGAAATGTGTTTTAAATTTTATTAATGCACTTGAACAACTTTGCAGGAATAAAGGAACCCCCTAACCACAAAATATCCCTCTAAATTAGTTCTCTAGCTTTCTCAATGAATACACACATATTTTTACATAGCTATGATCATTGTGTACATTATCTTTTGTTTTACTTCTCCGCCTAACACTTGTCTCCTCTTATCAACACAGATTCTACTCTCACCAATTTAAATGTCTTTATATCCATGTAACATGGTTAACCTCACTTCACCCCATTATTAGATATTTGAGTTATATCTAATTTTTCACTCTTATAAATAGTGCTGCTATGAATGTCTGTAAAAAAAAAAAACAACAAAAAACAAAAAACTGCTCCTTCTTTTGGATTATTCCCTTAGGAATATCTCCAAAGAGGGATTACAAGGTCAAAGAGCATGAAGTATTTTATAGCTCTTGTTTTATATTGCCAGATTGCTTTCTAGAAAGATCCAATCTTTGGGTTGGAAGGACCTTAAAGGTCATCTAGTTTAGCCTCCCCACCCCCTCTGAATGCTTGAATCCCCTTGACAATTTATGATGCCACCAGCAATGTATAAGCATTTCTATTTACCAATAGCTCTGCCAGTATTGGGTTTTGCCATTTTTATTTATTTTCGCTAGTTTAATAGGTATGTATAGTTGTTCTTGAAGAGTTGTTTTATTTCATTAATTGCTAGCAAGGCTGAGCACTTTTCCATGTGATGATTTACTAGTTGTATTTCCTTGTGTGTAAAATGTTCATTCATTTCTTATGACCACTTGTTAAGAGGAACTGATCTGATATATTTGTATCAGAACTGTATTTTTATGTTGTATAGTTTGCTCTCCTGTCCCTCTCCTTAAAACTGAATGGTGCCAATAATTTGATACTAATGACTATAAAAAAGCTAATGCCTCATTTACTAGTATTGTTGTAAAATGAGGAATGTACGCGAATATTCAGATAACCGAGGATTAACCCTTTAAGTGCTGAATCTTTAAAATTTTAATATTTTTTTTTTTTTGAGGGAAATCTTTCTAAAATGTATTACATACTTCCCTGCCTTAGTAAACAGAGTATACTGGAGAGTGTTTAACCTTTTCTTGATGAGTCATGGTCACGATTATAAACATCAGCCCCTTTTGTACCTTGGTATGGTGCAGTGATATCATTAAGAGCTATCAATATGTGTAGGGCTTGGCTTGGCCTTTTATAGGATATTATGCTCTTCTGACTGATGGTTTTTTTTACTGCTCTCTGCTCTATCAGTGGAGCTATCCGGGGCAATTGTAGCGTTTGGGGCCTTTTACCCCCCATGTCCCCCGGCTATACTTTTAAAACAGCTTTAGCTGTTCTTTATCTTGTGCACATGATACAAAATATGTTCCCGTACAATATGGGGCTGTCACTTCTTGCCAACCCAGCACCCTCTTCCTCTTCTAACCTGCTTTCTGAGGCTTCTGCTCTTCACCTCCTGCTCGCTGATGGAAACCTCCAGGGCAAAGCTGAAGGTTTCTTGGGGAAGCCAGGAAAGCCAGTATTTCATATGTGTCAGATTGTCAGATTTGCTTGGTTTCCAAGGAGGGATGCATGGGCTTTTTGGCCAGTGTTTCCAGGAGGCTCTGGGCTTCCTGCTTCTTCCCCACTTCCCCCTGAGTTCACAGACATTGAAGTTTCTGAAGGTTGACATCACTGGAAGTCTGACCACAAACAAGTTGGCTGTTACTGTATGTGAAAACCCAGTACCTTTGGCAGCTCACCTCTAACCAGTAAAATAAGAGGATTCCATGGTTTCAGCAGTTGTCCTGGTTATTTGCCTATTTAAGTGAATGATGGGTGCTTGGCATTGTGACTGAGAAGATGAAATTGTGCTGGATGGATTCATAGGGATGAAAATGAATTGGCACAATTGTTTCACATTTTTAAATATATTTTAAACCCAAACAACAGCACCATATGGGCACACAACACACACCTTATGTCCAGGGGGAAACAATCAGCTTACTGACGTAGTCTTTCCAGAGCTAGGGCTCCAAACTGTAGGCTGCAGATTCCCAGTGGGCATGGAATGTTACTGCAAGGGGTCTGGGAAACCTGCAACCCATAGCTTTATGGGTTGTAGACTGCACAGGAAATTCTGTGTTTGAAGAGTTTGAGATCCTAGGACATTCAGAAGATTCCACTTGCATGTACCCAGAATTTTATATTCCACAGGAATATAGCAGAGGAATATTCTTATATCATATTTATCGTTCACCATCTCAGAAATTACAGTTTTAAAAACTCAAAATTCATCACTATAACCATGTTAAAGCATACAATTCAGTGGTTTCTAATGCATTCACAATGTTGTGCAGACCATACCACTATCTCACTCCAGAACATTTCCATCATGCCAAAAGGAAACCCGTATCTGTTAGCAGTCACTACTGATTCTGACCCCCAGCATCACCTGGCAACCACTAATCTACTTTCTGTCTATGAATTTGCTTCTTCTGGAAATTTCATATAAAGAAAATCAAACAATGTATAGTCTTTTGTGATTGGCTTCTTTCACTTAACATAGTGTCTTCAAGGTCATCCATGTTGTAGCATGTATCAGAACTGCACTCCTTTTTATGGCTGAATAATGTGTTATTATATGGATATACCATATTTGGCTTATCCAGTCATCAGTTGCATCAGTTGATAGATATTTGGGTTGCTTCTGCTTTTTGGCTATTATGAATAATATTGTTAGGCTGGGCACGGTGGTTCACACCTGTAATCCCAGCACTTTAGGAGTCTGAGGCGGGCAGATCACCTGAGGTCAGGAGTTCGAGGCCAGCCTGACCAATATGGAGAAACCCTATCTCTACTAAAAATACAGAATTACCCAGGCGTGGTGGCACATGCCTGTAATCCCAGCCACTAGGGAGGCTGAAGCAGGAGAAACGCTTGAGCCCAGGAGGCAGAGGTTGTGGTGAGCCAAGATTGTACCATTGCACTCCAGCCTGGGTAACGAGTGAACCTCCATCTCAGAAAATAATAATAATAATAATAATAATAATAATAATAATAATAATAATGTTATATGATGGAAGCATATATGGGAATATATGCAAAGATCTGTGAGAAGATAAGGGTCTCTGGAAGGATCAGGAAAAACTCCATAGAAAATGTATTTTTAAAGCTGCGTCTTGATGTTAACCTGCTGAGATGTGTGTGTTGGACTGGGGTGAGGAGGAAGCAGTCATTCAT